>NW_006239116.1:680744-680886 GCF_000226075.1 Solanum tuberosum | reverse complement strand
ACAAATTAATGCAAAACTTGGAGAGCAAGTAATAAGATTTCTTGAATAGCAAGTAATAAACTTTCTTGGGTATCTATAATCAAATTTTCTTGGAGGACAAGTAATCAGATTTCTTAGAGAGCAAGTTATAACTTTTTTTTTC
>NW_006239116.1:622618-680153 GCF_000226075.1 Solanum tuberosum | reverse complement strand
CCTTATAAGAAGCTAAAAGGTCAGCCAAACCCTAGAAAGACAGTTACAAGGAATCCTACTCTAGAAAGGAAATAAAGTAACCTAACTAGGAACAAATTTAGTACTTCTAGGAAAGCATTAAATGGTACTTAGGAGACCATAAATAGACTAAGGAAAATATTAATAACCTATATATAAATAAATAAATAAGGTAAATCCCAACTAGGAAAAGAATCTTGACAATCTTGGAAAGTTTGACTAGTCTTCTCTCAAAACTTGGGCAGAAAGCAACTCTTGTTGTGGCTGATTCTTGGACTCTTCTTGACCTTATTTGCACGAAATTGGACCTTAAAATTCCTCATCTTGGGCTTGAATTTGGGCCACCAAATAATTGTAGCATTTGGACAATTCCTCTCCCTTGGGCTTGAGCTCTTCTTCCCCAATAAGACACATTTGGATCAGCGATTGAAGCCCATTGAGCTTATCATTGAACTCCTTGGTTTGAGATCTTGTTATGGGCCTCCTTGGAGTTTCTAAAGCTTCATCCTTGTCCTTCAATGGAGTAGAGCTTCCTTGGATGCTATCACTCTAGATACCTATCAATCACTCCATATGTGGACAAACATTTTTGCTCAATAATTATCCTCAGCCCCTTAGTCTTTAATCTATTCATTAACTTTGGCGGAAGGCCCTGTACTGAGGTGCCAACACCACTACTTGTTCTGGGATTGGAGGGGAAATGGTAGCCGGAGGAGTCCGAATCCTAGACAGATAATTCATTCTTTTTGAATGTAGCTCTGCCCTCCGTGCTACTATAATCTCATAATTATTAGACACTTTAGTTTGAGGCTCCTGATGCTTACCCTCACTCTTAGATGTGGTGAGGTAAGTGTCATAGATGTCGTCACTGTCGGATCTTGCCTCCGATGATGCAGGTGCTTTGCCTTTACCCTCGCCTTTCCCACCAATTGTGGTGAGTTTTGTGGCCTTTCCCCTGGATGTAGATGCATCCTCATTGAGTGTAATCTTTTTGCTTTCCCTCAGGGTGGCATGTTTCTTCTTGCAACTTTAAATCTAGCCATGTCTGTAAAACATCGGGAAAAAGTTAGAAACATTTATGTTAAATCACAGAAACACAGTTGCAGATAGACTCGTTGAACCAGTCGCCGGCTCGCTTTGGCGAACTACATTGGGCTCACCGAAAGGATTGGCTCAAAATTTTTGGAAAGTCGATGAAGGGAAGGGTTGTTCGGCTAATCGCCAACAACTTTCGGCTAGCAAGAATTAGCTCGCCGAGAGGTATAGTGTAAAAAGGGTTTAGGGGTGCAGAAAAAGGGAGATCGAGAAGTCTTTCGGTTAGTCGCCAAGTACCCTCGGCGACCTCAGGCGTCTCGCCGAAAGTTAAAGAACCCAACAGCACATAAAGCATGAAATTAAAGGTGAGATGGGGACATTACGCGAACAGCAGAGTGGTTGGGCGCTCGACCCAGCTCTCCAAATGACCCAACGTGACAATTTTCAACCCAACTTCTCGAATTCAATCACATAACCCCTGAAAACAAAATCGAAACATGCACAACTCAAATTCAAACGAGACCCATAACACCCATTGCCCTAGGATACTCAGACTTCTTCCGGCTTTGCCAAATTTGGCCAATTGACCACCTTAGCCTTTAAGAACGAAGTTACCCGCTCTATCATTAGGCAAATAAGGTTGTTTCGCAAAAATACGGGCTTCTCAGACTTCACCCAACTAAACTAAACAACATGCAAGCACATCCGCACAATATTTACTTCATTTTAGAGCACAAAGAAGATGGGAATTTAACATTCAAAGCAATAAGGAGAGGACTATCGAATTACAAATAGGCATTGAAACATTGTAATCCTATCAGACAGGCCCAGCACGCATCAACAACATAATATTGCTTGCATAAGAGTACAAATTACTAAAAAATAAATGTGGGATTTGGAAAACAAACCTTAAATGCCGAATAATAATGACTGAAAAGCTAGGCAACAATGTAATCCAATCCGAAAACAAATCCGACGACTAAAATACTCTTGAAAATGCAAAAATACTAGATAGGTGCAAGTATGGGAAGATGAAAATTAAGGGAAAATGAAAGAATTTGAAATTTAAACCTTTGGTCATTTAATAAACCGTCCAATTCTTGCCCATTCGGCGACGTTAGTCTTGATCGCCGAACCACTCGGTGATGCACCGAGTGGTCACTTACCTCACCGAGTTTTACGGGACCTTCAGTTTATGTGCGGGTTCAAACGGCAGTATAGATCACGATCGCCGACCTGATCGGCGAATCGCCAATAATTTCCTAGACTCACCAAGTTTTACAAACTCTACCTTAAAGTTGTCTTGAGGCCAATGGCGGTCTAGGCCGGGGTCGCCTACATCTTACGTGTTTTGTCGATTGGACTATAGCTCTCCAATCTGCACCTTTCAAACTTTTACCACACTTTAACCTGCATAATCAACACACCATTATTTCTAAAACAAAAATTAAGCAATAAAACCTTGGGTTGGCTCCCAAGAAGCGCCTTAGTTAACGTCGTGGCATGATGCAAGTCCTTACTCAAACTCCATTTGTGGGTTTGGCCCTAGTGTTACTAGGTAACCCCTATTGCCTATTTGGGTAGAGATGAGGCAATACAAGACCCATGAGGTTTTCAATTAGCTTGATAGATCTAGAGTGACAGGCAATCATCAGATTTAGCACTTCAACATTTTCCCTCATCTCCTCTAGTACTCTATCTTGCTCATTGAGCTTTTGGAGAATGATTAATATTGTATCCTCGATACGTCTACTCTCATTGTCTGTAGATTTTCTCCGTTTATGCGGGGGTATGTATCTGCCCTTCTTTTTGGACAGTACCTCTAGTTCCTCGATCTTCTGGGCTAAGGTATCCATCTGACCCAGCAAAATGACCAAGTGTTGGTCCTTCTTAGTCTCCTTGTTGGTGTTGGCCACAAGATCATGGAGTTTGGTTGCGGTCTCGTCGGAGTGTCTCATAAGACCACCTGGGATAAGTTGATCGATCAATCCTTTGCTCCTGGAATTAAGACTCCTATAGAGGCATTCTAGTAGAAGTAGATCAGGAATTTCATGAGTTGGGCATTGTATCAATAGTGCTTTAAACATCAGCCACGACTTATGAAAAAGCTCCCCTTCTAGCTGCTTGAAGGTCAGGATGTTATCCCAGAACCTCATCACTTCTACCGGAAGGTGATCCATTTGTTCACAATCATCAATTACACTCATTTTTCCTATTTTGAACACATAAACAAGCAAACCAAAACCAAAACAGGAGCAAAATTCAACTTCACTAAAAAATTTCAACCAACACCACTCCCCAGCAGCGGCGCCATTTTGATTCACGTTTCAAGACACTACTTACAGTTCAACTGCCAACGATCGTGAGTAGTAATTTTACCCAACTAGTGAGTTGGGGTCGAGTTCCAAGGAGCAGTTCGTTATCGAGAATTAGTAGAAAAGCATAAATGTGTTCAAGTCAATTATAGCTATAAACACTTACGAAGAAAAACATGATAAATTAAAGGTTGACGCAAGTGTCAAGTATCAAAAGGGGGTTTTGTAATCAATTATCACCTAAAACAACAACTAAAAATGAAAATACAAATATGGAGATGGGATTCTTGGGATCTGATAGGAATATGGGCAAAGGTAAACAACCGGGTAATTGTTGTTGATAGTAAATCGCTGTAAATTGGTTACTAAGCTAGACTATAGTGGGGGTAAACTTTCTCTCGAACAATTTACCACGAATTAAATTGGTTTCTCTCAAACACCAATAAGCGGCAATGAAGCACAGCCTTCACCTTAGTCCATTCACTCTCTTGAGCTGAATGTGTGGGAGAGGGTTTAGGATTCACTCTCTCGAGCTGATCCCACGACAACCCAATAACCACAGACCATGGATTTAGTAGTATTGGTTTTAAAACTTCTCTCTCGAACAAGCCAAAAACACAAAGTTAAAATTGTATTTGCAACTACAACCACATTAAATTCAGACACAACCACTGAACAAAATCACCTTTAAACAGCAAATGAACTATCAATTTGCAATACCCAGCAATAAATTCAACCCATATTTACATAATCACACCCCAAGAATTGAGGTTTTAGCTAGACATAGTATAGAGATAGAAATCGATACCGAAAAGTGTTTCCATCAAGTGGGTACGATTGATATGGTCTTTACACACATCTAAGCTAAAGAATCTTCAATACCACTTCCAATTTCTTCAAAATGCGTATTTTCTAAATCTTCAAAGCTAAGGGAAAATGTCTCCAAAAACTAAGTTCTAAAACTTAGTAATTCTAAAATTTCATAAAATGGTTGCATACTAAACTAAAAATTCAAACAAGTATTTATAGTCGTCAAAAAGTGTACTGCAAAGGACCATTCAGCGCAATAAGTCAGGATCACCGATTTACTCGGCGATCCGCCCTTTTGGTCTGGTTCATCGTCTATCTGCATTGGTCTTCAGTAAATTCAAGTTCTGTAACTTTGGGCGATATAGCACTACATTGCGGAATTGTTCGGCGACTCGCTGACTGCTCCTTTCTATCGCCGATTTGATTTTCTCGCTCAGGGCTTGGCACACTGGAACATTAGGCGAGACCAAGGCCATTTGATGACTCGCCCAATAGTTTAGGTGATCGTCATGCCTTCTTTTATTTGTTCTTTTAGCTGCCTTGTTCCTTTTTGCTTAATAGTGTCCATGCTTTGTCCCTAAGTTCAAATACATGAATTTCAAGGACTTATATCAGTTATTGAGAAAAAATATGCATTCGAGTACACTAAATCTATTAAAATTAACCCCTAAATGAGTCCAAATCATGGACTCATCAATGGGCTAGGCTTTAATTGCATAGAATTGGCCTTTCATTTGGTTATTATAGACTGTGTATTGGAAATTGGGAGTCGGGGTAAAAAATGGTACGAGTAACCTATCGGCGAGCTTAGTCGAGCTCACCAACTGACTCGGCGGTTCGCCAACTGACCCCTTACCTCACCTTTTTTGACTGAACTTTTCCTTTTATATTCTGTAACATTCCACAATATGCCTGAGCTCGCCGAGTTTACTCGGAGACTCACCGAATCATTCTTAGCATCACCTATTTGTATCCTTCTTTATTTAAATTCATTTTGGAAGTTTCGGCGAGTTACTTTTACCTCGCTGATCTGAACATCGTCGAGTGATGCTTAAATTTCATGCTTTTTGTTCTGTAACTTTCGACAAGCTTTCTAAAGCAAGGCGAATGATCTCAGCGATCTACCGTGTTGATCGATGAGATTTTCTACAAAATTTTGTTTAATTTTAATCATAACTAACCCTCTGCAACTGCATTTGTTCGATTTGTGTTGTCTTGCAGATACGGCTAGACCCAAAGTACCCGAAAGAAACCAACAACCCCAAAAGATAGCATTAGGAGTGGTCATTTCTAAGGAGGCTACTCCTGCATGATCAACACGACCCAAACATCCTCCAACAGGTGAAAGGGAATAGATAAAGAAAAGGGACCTACAGAGCCGAGTGCGATTGATTCCAACTCTGATAGCATGAGTATAGACTCCAACCACCTTACGACTTCTAAGTATGATCTTGGGGACAATTCTAGGTCTAAATCACTGGCCTATGGGTTTAAACCCGAGGATGATCAAACCCTTTAGAGGAGATAGACAGAGTTATCCTCCAAGGCTCTACATGATCCAGCGAGATTCCTAGTACTCCCGACTTCGCATCCACCTCCATCACAGGCAACAAAACCAGCACCACTAGTGCTCTAGGTATAGGTACCTCTGCCTCATTCGATAAACATATTAAAGGCTGATCGGTTGCGTACTATATTAGAAGAGTGTCACGACCCAAGGGTACCCCCTAGACATAACAGGGCACATAGAACCCGAAAAGGCACCATGTAAGCCACTTAGCATATCATAACATAAGCCTAGAACAATAAAGAGTATAAACGCATTTCAAGTCCAAAATTTTCATAAGGGAGAGGGGAAGTCTAAGCTTGTCTCAATTAGCCATCTATTATAACACTTGAATTAAATAAGGTCACAACCCATACAACATAATTTGAAAGTCCAATACAAGAATGAATACTACTAAATGAGAATATCCATCATCGAATCATGTGGATTCTCCAACAAGCAAGGAGAAATGAGTAAATCGAAGCTCTAGAAGTAATGGGGACCACCTTGAAAACCGGACCCTGCAATTGAGGAAAATGTCGGAAAATATAGGTTAGTAAAAAATTGAACCAAGTATGATAGCCATGCATAAAATCATGAAAACATGCTAAAAGGAACATTCTAGTTGAAGGCATGCAATTTACTAAGTTAAAGCATCATTTGAAGATACTGGAAAAGCATAAGTCATAAGAGTAATCAACTCATAGATCATCATACCATAAAAGGAACATACCATAAATATCCTCAAAACATACTTGTGCAATGAATGAATAAGATCCCATAATCCCACCGATACTAAGTAAAGCTTCTTTGAGTAGCTATAGTTCATAATTCATATTGTTTTTCATACTATGACAGTGGGATAAGCCTTAATCCACATAAACCATGTGAGATTAACATGGAATCCATTGTCTACCCCACACTGAAATTTAGACAGGTACCACTCCATGTGGGATCGACCCCAACTCTTTATTGGGTTTTATATTAGTTAATGATCATTTACACCTAGAATCGGATGAGGTGTGCTTGAAATGTTAATCATAGACACTACTCCATCCACTCATGCTGGTGAGCCTTCAAGTACACCTAGCTCATCTTCTCCTACTTGTTCTTCTACTGCTGCTTCCTGTCTCTGTTAACACAGGCGATGCTATATAAGATCAGCCATCTAGCCGAGTCTATTGATGTACGTGCTTCCCAGGTCGAGGCGGCTATCCCAGGATTGATTGAGCGGGCCATTGTTGCTGCCCTTGCCCGTATCTGAACTGAGTGGTGAGAGCACCGGGAGTGGATTACTGCACATAGACTAGCCTAGGAGTCCCTCACTGTGCAAGTTGAGGCATCTGAGCAGGGAGGTCGCCAATCCGATTATGTTACGGCCTTGAACGTTGATATTGCAGGATTGAGAATTGATGTCGATAGGCTCAAATGCACCAATTTATATATGTTCTTCGGTACTATGGACCTTCTCGAGGTTCCCAATTCAGAGATGCCAGCTATTTTTCAAATCCCTCCCAGCCACTGTGACATGAGATGTTTTTTTAACTGATGATAGTTATGAGTCTGCCACTCTTGAGACTAATAAAGAGGAGCTTAGGACCCATGATGTTGCAGTTTATGATGATTTTGAGGGTGCAAAGGTGCAGATGGGCATGGCTTCGCTTCGGGACACCTCGATGATTGGCTCGAGTGGAGCACAATCTACATGAGTCGGTTAATGATGCCCAGACTGAGAGAGCTCCAAATGTGCAACGTTCACCTCAGGCTTAACCTGACAGGGGGATCTTGACTCTCTTGTTGTTTTATTTTTGAGACATTTACGTTAATTTACATTAAGGATAATGTTTGTTTCTGTTTGGCAGGGTAAGGTATCTTTATACCTATCCCCTTGGGTTGTACTTATCTTGTTTTGGATGATGATTTTTGTAAATATTGGTTTTTGATCAGAATTAATTCGCCTCCTATTTTTTGTATTCGTGAATGTGTGGTTGTTCTCTCACATATTTGAGTATCTGTTGTGATCAATACCGATGACTTGAATAGTGCTCTTTATCTAAAGATATGTTTGTGCAAGTTCAATGAGGAAAAACTTATGTTGCATAAGTCATGTGTGAACTCTTAGTAGCTCATTGTGATTAACAGATTGTCAAAATGAGTCTTGAGATGTTTGTTGCATGTGAGCTCAATTTGTAGACTCATGATCGATGATTGTGTTAAATGCCTTGTCTGGTGAATTTCCTTAAAATATGTGCTTGGTGATACCAAGAACTTTCCTTGTTGGTCCAATGGACTAATGTAGACGAATGAAAGAAATGATCTTAGGCACAAATTTTGGAGAGTGAACCAAATTGCTATTATACCTCTTTGTGACCACCTTGTGATAGTGTGAACCTAGCTTGACACTTTTTGAGCCTACCCTTTTATTTGGATGAAACATCAAACCATTTAGCCTTTTTCCTTCCAACCTAAAACATTCATGAAGCTTTGGTTCATTTGAATAGCTAAGTTTGGCTAAAAGCCTAAGTTTAGGGTGTGGTGGAAATTGAGCAATAACTTTGTGAAATCATGTTGAAAAAGATGGAACCTCTACATATAAAAAAAGAGAAATGCAAAAGAAGAATATAATTGAAAAAGAATTTTGCAATGAAATTTATGCATGGATAAATGAAAAGGGGTTTCCAATGAGTCATATAAGAATCTTTGTACTTGAAAGAAGTTAGGGTGGATTGTGAAAAACAAAAAGAGTGGAAGAAAAGGAAAAGAGGTGAAATACAAACCATACTTCATGAAGGTAGAAGTCACTAAGCAAAAAAACCATACTTTTACCCTCAGCCCCATTACTAGCCTTGAAAGACATTGGTGATCTTGATTGATCCGAATGATATGTTGATGGGAAAATACGGGAAAGCATATGGGTAAAATCATGAATATATTTATATTTGAGAGTATGAGAGTTGATTTTTATTCCTTGATTCATAAATTTTAATTAGCTTTGTATGGGCATGGAATAATTCTTTGTATTAGGGTACTCAAATACTTTTATTGAACTTTAATTTGCATTTGAAGCAAGCATTGTGAGTTTGACCTTTATTTGATGATGGCTAATCGCAGTTGGAAATTTCTAGTGCACAATTGAATATTGCATGGGTATATTGAACCTCGTGTGCATTCATGTTGAGTCTGAAGTATAACTATTTGTAGACATCCCTGTTGGCCTAATTGATCTTGTGTTTTACTTGAGGACAAGAAAAAGTTTAAGTTGGAGATGTTGATGAGTCGGGATGTTGACTCATTTAGGGCTTAATATTCAAAGAATTAGTGTCCTCAAGGCTTATTTTATGCTCATAATTGATTTGGAAATGTTAATATGCAGTAATTAAGGCAAAAGAGAAAGGCAAGGACATTCATTACATGGCAATTAGGAGAGAAAAAACTGAAAAAGTTTAAAGAAAGCAAGGCTGGTACTCGCCACAGCCACTCGCAAGGCGCCAAGTGGACCTTCGGCTCGCCCAAAGTTCCAACATGCCAGCCAATGGATTAGACCAACTTGCCAATCACATTAGTGATTCGACAACTAGCCGAAGATATTCGCGATGTCCATCTCTATCTCCTAAAATTACAAAAAAGAGATCGTGAAAGTCTAATCCAAGAAAGCGATGAAAGAGGCACTCGGCGCATCGCTGATCAGGTTGGGGAAGCCTGACTTACTTCGTCGAGTGACTCCGATGCTGAAATTCAGGGAAGATATAAATTCGATTCTTAAAATAAGAAAAGGATTTCCCACATTGTCCACTTCTGGGTTTTTGATCTTGAATATTCCAAAACATTGTTTTTACACTTTTCAGTAGAGATTTAAGGTTTGTTAGAGTTTTTACTTCAATTTGAGCATTTGGAGATTGTTTCCCAACATGATGGAAAAAACTTCGTTGGTAACAATTTCTTGTTCTTTATTATGTTTAGTTAAAGCCCCATTCTTATGGGTGTGATTATGTAGTTGAATGCATTAATTATCTTATGAGTGTTGTGATTTACTGATCTTATTGTTGATTTGAATTGGGTTCAATTAATAAGTGTTTTAATTTAGGAATTTTTTTTGCAAATGCAATTCTAGGTTAGTACTCTATAATTGGTTGAGAAAGAAGTGTTAGAGTTAAATTACTAGTTGATGACTGTAGTGGTTGTGTTGTTACAGATTTATCTTGAGAAAGTGGGTCTGAATACAATCTTACAAATCTATCTCTAAAAGGTAGCATGAGTGAGGTAATGGGCTATTAATTTGTGTTGTGCTTGTTGAGGTTCGAAAGAACTCATTTTATTCGTAATAGTTGATTAAGAAATGGCTATTGCACCCAAAGCCTACCCTACCCACTGAGATTCAACGACTTCTAGTAAATAATAATCACTCAATTCACAAAATTGACATTCAATTTATCACACTCCCAAAAATACAGTCTCTATTTGTTTACCCCCGATTTTATTAGTCGTAATTTTGTTACCCAAATCCCACCATTTGACATTAATCGTCAAAAACCTTTTCATTTATTTTATTGTTGCGAAAATGTCTACATCTAAAAATTATTAGAACATCGTTGTACTTCATAACCAAATTCATTAACGTCTGCATATGGGATAAACCCCTACTCTTAGTTTGGTTTATAGTGGTTAGCGACATCCTACACTTAGAATTGAATGAAGGGTAGTTGAGCTTTATCATCGATTGGAATTAATGGTGAGAAGTCCCAGATGATGACAACTTTGAGGCATTTTACAATGAAGAAGTTCAAAATTTGGTAAACCAGATGGGGTGTTCTAACCCAAATTACCAACAAAATGGTGGGAACCAAGGTTTGAACAAGGACCGAGATAATGGATGGAAAATTGGAGAGGTTGAAATCGAAGAGATAGGGAGGCTGACACTGATAGGCTTGTTCTGTTCCATGATCATGAATTACAAAAAGACCCAGGTGGGCTAGAAGGAACCAAACAGAGGAAATGCTCACAAGGATCTTTAAATATGTTGAAGGGTCCAACAAAGTGTTGAAGAAATTGAAAAATGACTTCTCCACTTTTTGTCAAATAGTGACATCTCATTCGGTATCTATCAAGTAGGTGGAGATTCAATTGTTCTAGATCTCCACTCATCTCAAACTGAGGCAAAAGGGAACATTGCCTAGTGATACCGTCCTAAATCCCATAAATGAATGTTGAGGAAATGAGAACTATCTCATTCCACGATATTAAATAAGGAGCTACTTCAGAGGCAATCCAAGTCTTTAATTTTGTTTTATTGCTTTCAATAACGTGTGATGTGAGTTTAGGTTTAAAAGGAGTCAAAATGTTGAAAAATAAATATAAGGCGATACTGAAACAAGAACGATGATGCACCAAAGTAGTTATGTGGACTCATTCTTGTCCACCTTGTGAGCTACAAAATGCGGAAAAATATACTGTCCATTTCGGCGATCTAAGAACCAGAAGGTGATCAACCGAAGTAAACTCTGTGAACTGTACAACGTCCGCCGAATCAACCTTCAGGTATGTTGTTTGTTTAGGCATTTTTGACGGGGTTTAGCTCCATTTGGCGATTCACCAAACACATATGATTAAAGTAGTAATGACCACAAAGTGTACCTGATATAAAAAGGCCAAGGGTCTTTTCAAATTTAAAAAATATCCTTTCTAATTTTGAGCCCTTTCCACTCCTTTTTCTTGCAATATCTTGTTTTAGTGTGTGAGCATTCTTAGTATGTGAATGGTTTGTGCATAGAGTGCATATTCTTGCAAGATCAAGCGACCCAACACCATTCTCTTCAATTTTCAAGTTTTGCTGTCTTGTTGAGGTTGGTTTGTGATTTTCATTTAGCATTTTGAGCTTTTAATTTTATTTTATGTATGGGCTATAGGCCATGTGATACGTATTTTATTTCAATGGGTTGTATAGTAATGATTATTTTGAACTGTGCATATGAATTGATTACTTTAGTCATTGTCTACAAATTACTAAACTTGATTGTGTTGGCTAATTGTTGAAATTGGACCCTTAGAGTTTGTGGGTCTTGGTTGAATTCTATGTGGGTGAAGTCTGAGTAACCCATTGTTCATCCGATTGCATGATTTTTCCCTATGATAGATAGAGTAATTACTTTTTTAAGGGAAACCATCAATTGAATTAATACATTGTGATAATTAGGGGAAATTTTAGTACCTATCGGTAGATAAGCATGTGGGTAGATTTTAATGATGTTGAGAAACTTGATATTATTGGGTATGTTATGTTTGTCTTTGAAAATTAGGTACTTGGTTGAATACCTTTTCTTTGGTGGGATGTCTTTACTTGCCAAGTAGTTAGTGAAATAACCAAATAAGCTCCAGCTCGCCCTCTTGGGTGAATATGTGACATTGGGTGTTGTCCCATTCGCCGAGCTTGTCTTAGTTGGCCTAACCTACTTAGTGAATCGTTGAGTAAGTGTGGACATCGCCCTTGATTCCATTTTCTATTTAATTTTACACTGTCAGTTTCATTGGACTTGTCTTAGCTAAATGAAACAAACTCAGCGAATCACTATGTTGAACTTCACCCCATCCATTGTGCCTGCACTCATTGATAATTGGTTTTGTCCAATTCGATGAGCTGATCAGAATTTGCTCATCCTGTAAGGAGATCAACCTTCTCATTAGGTGAGCTTCAAGATACTTTTTACTGTGCTTTAAATTGAGTTGGATTTCAACTAACCTTCACCGATTCTGTGATTAAATACTTGTTCTTCAAGGTTATGGCTAAGACAAAGGGAAAGCAGATAGTTTCTTCTAACACGTAGTCAGACACGAACTCCTCTCCTCCTCCTGCTCCCTCTCCTCCTCTAAAAAGGCATAGGGGTGTCACTATTAATGAGCCATCTGAGGCTCCACGTACAAAGCAAGCCACTCTACATTCTTCTAAGACTATGGGAAAGAAACCAAGGAACAACAATGCCAAAAAAAGGACAAATATTTGTTCTAAGTTGGTATCACCTCTACAGGTTCTCCCTATAATAGCTGCAACGGCCCTAAATAGGCTCAAGGCACCTGAAGAGCGTACCACTCTTGACGATAGGGGACTCTTCAATTATGGGGTTATGAGTGATCATCCGACAATATCGAATACCATACAGTTTCATAAGTTTGACGATTTCACACGACTCTTAACCTTTATGTTCTAGCTTGGGTACGTTATTTCTATACGGTCTATTATCATGATTTACAAAAGAAAAGGAAAGGCACAATGTGGAATCCCTTCTATGAAGTAATGTTTGTGGCAAGAAGGTGCATTTCCATGCCACTTCACTCGACTATGCATGGGGGATGTCAGAATTTCAAAACGAGATGTTTTCACTACGGATGCACCATGTAACACATAAGATTTGGAAAGGAAGAAAGTGAATTTCAGGGCTGAAGTCAGTATCTACGGGTCCCATCTTTAGACCGTAGTATCTTTGATGGGCTGTAGATGGCAAGTATAGGTAGGTGGAATAAATATTTCAATACAAGTCCCATAACCCTTTTGACGTTTCAACAAGACGGTCTTTCATTCCTCAACAAGTCATAGGTAGGTCTCTTAGATCATCCCCAAACTTAGTGAAATTTTAAAAGATTAAAGTTGGTTTCTGCAGTTAGCATGTACGGCGTGTAGGTAGACCTATGAACCATACATTGGATCCATCAAAAGTGGGTTAATTTTAAGGTTCCAGTAACCCATCAACGATTGACCAGTACAATCTATCAGTAGGTCCAACTGTCGATGGGTCTGGTAGTTATTTTAAGAGGGTCTTTTGGGACTTTTCCTAATTGTATTAACCTTATACTACATTGTTTTACCCCTAATCGAAGCCTTATAAATACTCTTCACCCTTAGAAATTCCACCAACTTATTCATTCTCTTAAATTTCTAACTTCTCTTCAACAATATTCTCTATAGATAAAGGAAGCAGAAGCTAGGGTTTTTTCAGTTCAAGTCTCCTTTGTTAATCATTTCTAAGGGCATCAATCAAGGTATGTATGAAGTTCACAAATGGGCTCCAATCAACCATTGGGTCCCCAGAGTTTCTTCAATTCTCCAATTCAATTTCCCAAAATAGAATAGGTTTTTATTGAATCCTCACGGGTTCTATTTGTATGGATTTAAATTCTTTATTATGATCTTATTTTTATGATTTATACTTAATTACATGATTTTCAACAAATTCCATGTGAACTAATGCATTCATCTATGAGTTTTTCACTATCAACCTTAACTTACTAGAATCTATGAACTTACTTGAATCTATGAATGTATTTGTATGAAATCATGCATATTTTCATGAAATCGATATATATAATGTAAGTAATCTAATAGATGTTCTATGAAGCTTGAGCACATGACATGAATGTCATCTAGATTTGCCCTTAATCATTTGCGAGCTATTTTCCTAAATAATGTCTTGATTAGTATTGTATCCGGATATGCCATCACTGATTATTGATCACCCTTTCAAAACTATTCCCATTAGTAGTAGGGTATTTTTAGAATGAATTAACTGACTATGGGCCTTAAAAAAGCTATTATGAAAAGATCATGAATGGTGAAAGGTTTTGTGACGCATGGTCTAAGGAGCTATTCTATGATGTTTCTATCTTAGATTAATATCTTGAATGTACTTTTCCATGGATTATAAAATGGATAGGATTAATTACTATCCCTTAGGATTTATGTTTAGTACCAAGCGGAGTGGCAGCGACCACCCATGTCCAATAACTATGTGTCACCATATGATGATTCTCTTAGATATACATTAGTTGGTGGACCCACATTATCATCAAATCCTTACATAAGCAAGTGAAGACATCCATTTTTGGTGTGGGGCACACACTAGATTTCATATTATTACTCACATGGTCTATATGTCAGTTAATGATAAACATCCCCCAAACAAACTAAGTTAATTATTAATGTTTTATGAATCTTCCCTAATGATTTATAGATGTATTGACCATGTTACTGATTTATGAATCTTTATTAAATGGTTTTACAATGTTTTAACTTGGTCACACATTTCATGTTTTTTATTAAGTCCCCTTATGATCACATATCATGTCTTATTGCATTCCCGTCATACTTAATACATTTCACTTACTAATGCATACTTATTCCTACATTATTTCACTAATGTAGGGATTAACGACTCTTCTCCCTTCATTCCTTGCTAGTTCATTTATTAGAGACTTTGAAGATTGGTCAGTCCTCATGTTCTGTGGATCGAAACTTTTTTATTACTTTCATGTATTTTCATTTCAGATTTTGTATCTGATGTATGGGTTATGTCTGAATCACTTCCATATGATGTAAGATACTACTTTTAAACTCTTTGGTTTTCTATTATCATGTATTATGTATGTTAAGTGGCTTGTGTAGGGCCTCTCGGGATCTTATACGCTATGTCACACATAGGGTGTACTTTGGGTCTTAACACAACATTACCTTGATTCTTTGAAAGGATGGTTGGCTCCACTTTTATCTGACACTTTTCTTTCTTGGATTGCTAAAGGTGTCTGAATAGAGAAGAAGGATTTACAAATTATGGCCTAGTACTAGTTTGGGTTTATTAGCACCAATATCATGGCCTCACATAGTGAATCTATCTTGCGACGTCCAAGGTGGTATAAGTGGGCACCATCATTGATCGGGAGCACATTATTACGGGGTCGATTATTACAGAGGATACACAATAGAGAGCTCAATAGGAGCAAACCTCTTAACTTTCCCGCACTTGATCATAAAACTATGTGAGGATGCAACAGTTTCTTTCCAGGTTGAAATATGATGTACGGGTCACACCATCCTCTTCCAACGACATCGGGAGGATTGCGGCTGATTAATTATGGATGAAGCAGCTCGGATGAAGGAACCACCACTAGACACCACTCCCGTGGTTGACCCAGTTATATGGGCTTCTACGGCCACAAAACCTTCTCCTTCTTTGGAGCATGCAAGTATATATATTCTATTGTGCCTCTTACTCCTATTACTATTGTGAGTGCTACTATACCTGCCATAGTTCCTACTCCATGTATCCCCCTGGCCTAGGCTTAGATTTATCAAATGGGCGGTCTTTCACGGTCCGCAGATGGTAGAGCTTATAGGGTCTAGAAAGATACCCCTGGGCTGATTGATAGGGCGATTGAGAGGGTGATGACTCGTTTAATGAAAGAGGTTACTATATATGAGGGATTAGTAAATCACACGGGGTGAGGTTGGATACCTCACTACTTGGTTAGATTCCAAAGAGAAGGCCAAGGGTAGTTCCGGTGTCCTTGGCACCATGAGAGGTGACATTGCTACCATGCGAGTCGAGGTAGACCTACTAAGGTCTACTGACATCTCGATATTACTATGCAATGTTCCTCTACAAGATGCTCTAACCTCCATAAAACTGATCCAACATTTAGCAATCTGCGATTGTGCAGCCTGAGATAGCTGAGGGTGATGTAGTTGTGTTTGAGGATGTACTTGATGTTGATGAGAGAATCGATGATGATTTGGCCAAGGAGACTGATAAGGATGAGGTGAGGAAAATGAGTATTAGCATGGTATTGTGCAGATGCTCACAGAGTTGCAGAACACTTAGGAGATAATTGTCTTGGCTACCTTAGAGATATCCCTTTGAGATACCTCCTCATTCGGCACCAGTGGACTCTCTCCAGACTCCACAATTTTTCCTTATGATGTCCTAGGGAAATGATTCTCTAGTCGATGCCACATTGTTGCCTCGTGTGATACCATTACCGGTCAATGATGCCCCAAATGATGTTACTCCTCCAAAGATTCCTCTCGTTGATAGAAAAATACATGATTAGCCTGTTAGGGGGATACTTTTACCCTTTCTCCATTACTTATTATCGTTGCATTAAGGACACTACATTTTTTTGTTGGGGTGAGGGCCTTTGTGCCAATATTCCACTTTTGCTTTGTATTATATTATTTTCATGTTTTGGCTGGAGTATATTACTTTTGCTTATATTAGAGTGTTTCACTTGGTTTTGTTTATCTCTTTTTGCCTCTTTGATTTTCTATCAATTTTGGAACTACCCCCAAGTGTTTTTGAAATTGTGAAATGCTTGAGTTTTCATTGATAATAATTGGAGGATTGATTGTGTTCAATACCTATGACCTTAATAGTACTAATGATGAGCCTGGTCTATAGTGTTGGTGTTGCAATATTGAAATTTATGTGGTCCCACATTGAGGGATCTTTCTGAATCTTTTGTTGACTAGTTGAAAAGGTGAAGTCACTAAGTCAGATTGACCACACCTTAATCCTCATCCCTATTATAATCCAAAAAGGCCCTTGTGATATTGCATTGACTTGGTTGTGTGATGATTGGAAAATATAGATAAATTTATGGGATGAAGCTTGCAATGTATTTATCTTTAGAGATAGTGAGAATTGCATTGATTCCTAATATCTTTGTTGATTTTCATTGTGAAACCATGGAATCATTTTTTATGTGAGGGTACTTGCATGCATTTTTTGAAACATTGAGAGAAGCAATAGTGAGCTTGAGCTTGTGGTTAAATCGAATAGTCATCATTTGAAACTTTTTGACCGTGATTGAGTGTAGCATGTTGTTGAGAGTAGTATTGAAATGGAACTTGCATGTTACCTCTCATTGAATACTCTTATAGACACCCTTATTGAGATAATTATTTTCTTGATTTACTAGAAGACAAATAAAAGTTTGAGTTCAGTGTGTTGATTTATGGTAGATTTGCACTCATTTGAGTCCTATTTAGCTCAATAATTTATATCCTCAATGCCCAATTACGTCCTCTCATAATGATAGTTTCATTATTTGCAGGAATGAAGGCCAAAGGACAAGACAAGGATGAATGTTTGGAACAATGGCAAAAAAGGTAAAAAGAATTAAAACTATACTTTGATGATTGCAAAACAAGAAAGGTTGATCTCCTAATGAGCATGACCTCGCCCAAAGTGACAGTGCAAAACACATGTATTTATTGAGGCATTTTGGCAAAATTCAAACTGAAAGGTGACTCACCAAATTAGAAAGGGCGAATAGGGTGACCATCACCGAAGGCAACTATACAAGGAGAAAAATTTAAGGCTTAAAGGTGAACTAGGTGGTACTCGGTGATACGTCGAATGTGAAAGAAAGACTCGAATGAGCTCACTGACTGAGGTTCAAATATCTAAAGCTTAGAGTAAGAAAAGGCGAGATGGAGAGAAATTGACTATTCACGTAGTGTGATCGGCGAGCCAGACTAATGTCACCTAATGGGTAGTGTATTGTGATTTAGAATTTTTTTTGGAAAACTATAAATTTTCCAAAGGAGAAAGAAAAAAGAATAGTTCAAGTGAGTTGCAATAGTTTTTGGTGTATGAACAAGTGAAGAGAGAAAAACAGTTTACCTTGTGAAGAAAACATTGCAGCTTTGAAAATTCTCAACTTTGTTCTTGAAAATTAACAAATTGAATTTGAATCGAAAGTGGGTTTTCTTGTAATTGCCATATTTCAAGTTACCCATGGTTTCTTTCATGAAAGGTTTTCCTTGCTTTTCCTTTTGTGATGGGTGGGTTAAACACAAACATCTCTTCAAGAGGTTATAGGTCGGACCTATTTTCCCTATTTCTGCATCAAAAGAGAGAATAATGTAATGTATTAGGTTATTTATCATAGCATATAGATGAGATGGAAAAGAAATTCTCTGCAATGATTCTATGAGATCTAAAGAACAATAGTACCATTGTAGATGACCTAGCCTATTCATGAATGTTCTTCACTATAGAGCAACACAATTACCCTTATATGAAATTTATTCCCAATCCGGCACTCCTAGATTGCATGTTACTTCTTGAATTTTCCAAATTTTTAGTTTAATTGTGACCATTGAAAATCAAATCCTTTTGTTAAATTGGTGTAATCATCAACACACATGTTATTACTATTACAAATGAATGATTTTATAATTCAAATATCTTGATAAGAATTTTATACGATATACAATTCTCTATTGGATTCAACCCAACTCTTAGCTTGGTATTTTCATTGACAATGATCGTTGTCTCATTTAATTTGTTTTGAAGAGAACATTTGAATGTTATCAGTAGTTAAAAAAGCGATCGGAAATCTTGAATTCAACCACAAGCCATGAAACTGATGACTCGAACTGTCGGACCCTACATTTGGGAAAATGTAGGCAAGAGTATGCGTTTGTACAAAGCAATGTATCGAGTATGATAGCCATGCATAAACCATCTCAAACATGCAAAAAGGGACATTTTATTTCATGACATGCAATTGACCAAGCTAAAACAGTATCTAAGTGAGTTAGGAAACATAATTCATAAAATCATGGTCAATGCAAACTAACATCATCTTTAAAACCTTTGAACTCATATGCTATACTTCTTCAAGTAACCTTAATTCATTCTTAATGTGGGGGATTAGACTTAACCGACATAAAGACCATGTGAGCTATAACATGATCCCCTGGTGTCTCCTACACCAAAAAAGGTTGTCCTACTTGCCAAAGTAAGGATCATAAAAATGTGCTAAAGTGGATCCACTAGCTAATCTTTATCTAGATAATGATCTTATGAGGGCACATAGGTAAGGAATAAGGAGATTGCTTTTAGAATCTGGCCCCTACTAACACGAGACCTTCCATCTCAATATCCTCTCGATGCTAAACATAAATCCCATGGAATAGTCAATTCTTCTTGTTCATATTATCCATGGAAATGCACGTCATCTTTCCAAACGAAGCTAAGTCATCATCCATGGAACGGTATCCTCGGATAACTAATCCAAGCTTGTTTCATTAGGATATCTCCTTATCATTTATTCAATTAGGTGAGAAAGTCCTTCAACCTTAGAATCCCTCTTATGCGAGAAAACCATGCACATCTTACTTTTATGTGTCTATGACAAAATCCTGTCAATAACACATCATGATCCTTATTATTGAAACTTTACTCTCAAAATATCCTTAAAATATTTGTATAGATTTCCTAAGAAAATGCATAAGTCCATAATTCACCTCTTGAGATTCAAAACCCACTTTCAATCATAATTTTTTTTAAAACATGGGTAAGATATGGATTTCATCATAAGTTCATGTCAGGCTATCAATACATGCTTAATTTCGTAAAACTTTTACTTATTATCGAAATCCCACATCCCATTATTCATAACAAGAAAACATGGGGGTTACATGGGTTGATAGGAAAATCATTATAAAATCATCATATTTCATCAATTCATGGATAAGAGATCATAATTCAATCATTTAAATCAATTATTAAAAGAACCCATGACAATTGAAGAAAACTCTTAATCAAATGGGGAATTCTAATCTTTGAAATAGAGGAATTTGGGAACTCCATGAATGGAAGAAATTTATCGAAATCCCACATCCCATTATTCATAACAAGAAAACATGGGGGTTACATGGGTTGATAGGAAAATCATTATAAAATCATCATATTTCATCAATTCATGGATAAGAGATCATAATTCAATCATTTAAATCAATTATTAAAAGAACCCATGACAATTGAAGAAAACTCTTAATCAAATGGGGAATTCTAATCTTTGAAATAGAGGAATTTGGGAACTCCATGAATGGAGGGAATTCATGGATGACAACTATCATACCTTAAAGCCAAATAATAGTATTCAATGGAGGAGTTGAGAGTTGACTTGAAACCCTAGGTTAAATACTTCATCTTCTTCAGGTTTCTAGAGAGAAATATTTTGGAAACGAGAACTGATTTTTTTTTGTGATTTTGGAAGAATGACTTGAATAGGCTAATGTGCTAGTTGAAAATAATTATATAGGGGTCTTAGTGAAGGATAAAATGATGTAGTATATGAGTTAATTAATTATGAAAAGACCGTGGATTGACCCACATCCCGTTCTGGTGGACAATCATTTGTTGTTAGAAAGTTGGAACTTGGGGTGTTGGACCACGGACACCAACTATGGACCGTGGTCTGACCAACGGTTTGTTGGTCAGGTCGTGGTTCTGGGCCCTCAAACCACTTTCAGGCAGGCCATCCATGGACCACACGTACAGTCTGTGGTCCTTTCCGCAGGTCATGGGTGGCCGGCGTGGGTTGGCGCTTGCAACAGCTGGAAACTATTATTTGGACTTTTTAGAATATAGGGAGTTACAATATCTCCCCCTTAGGATCATTCATCCTCGAATGAGATTCAAACTGGTTCTAAAAGATTAGGAGAGGAACTAACAACCCAACCTACAATGCAACTTCATCTAAATGCATATAACCAAAAAGGAACTATCGACTCCAAGTTAGGACGTTATCGAAGCATGATAAAATGGGTGAAACTAAGTCTAACAGCCCATCTTGCATGCAATGCACAAATCAAGGAGGAAACATCAACTCCAAGCTAAACATACTCAAATGCATCATAAGGAAGTAGGAACTACATCTAGCAACCCAATATGCATGAAACTTCAAAATTACTCATGTTCAAGAAGGAACTACTGTTACGACCTAGGGGTACACCCTAGAATTAACATGGCGTACTTGACCCCGAAGCGGTCTCATACAATCCCTTAGAATATAATAACATAAGATAATATAAAAGTACGGAAATTTTAAAAACTTTATCCATACAATCAAAGTTTTTTATAAAAGCATGCGGATGTCTTTACTACACTTTCTCTCAAACCATCTAATACAACTTTCAAATAAACTCTTGGCACATAGCCCATACAGTAGTCTCAAAACATGAAAACAAAAGACGTAAAGGAAATAGTTGTTTTGTCTTCGAAGCTATGAGGACTCACCAAATATTCAACTCTTTGTTCCTTAGAAACCTATCCTCAAGAATGGAACTTAATCTCCGAACACTACATTTGATGAGAATGTTGGTAAATTATGCATTAGTACAAAAATACTAAATATGATAGCTAGCATAACATCACAAGAGCATAATATCATAAGGGTTAGTCAACATGAGACACAATCCATAAGCATAAGAAATACTTCATGAAATATAAACTATAAGCATACGAGACAATACCATAATCGTAACCAAAGTCTCCAACATAAGCATCATATAAGCATTATTCCACACTAAGACTTTCATACTTGTGGAATGCATGAATGACATCCCATCATATTATCCAAGATAAGTATCCCTTTTATATTATCTAAGAAATGGTCTATATACATAGTCAAGTCTTAGGCTTCCTTAAGTAGCTTCAAGTTATATTTTTGCAATGTTTGAGTAAGACCCCATAATCCTACTCACACTAAGTACCACCTTAGGCCATCATACTAATCACCTAAGGATCTCATCCTTTAGCTTACTCCCACAACCAAGTGAATCTCTCACCTTTAGCCAATACTAACAAGCAAGGCAACTCCAGCACAATCCTATCTAAACATACATCATATAAGAGAAAACTTTCTTGAATAACCTTAAGTCATACTTGTGCAATGCATAAATGGCATCCCATAATACCATTCATACTAAGTACCACAATTAGGTCCTCATACTCATACTCATTAGTTGGAAACTAGTCCCTCTCTTTAAACCATAGAACACTATGAGGTACATCCTTAAGCACATCTTAGTTCATTATTAGGTTGAACCCTATGAGACACTTTTTTAAGAATGTCTATGTTCATTATTGAGATAGACCCTATGAGATGTCTATGTCCATTAATGCTTTCGAACAGTTGGAGATATTTCTTGAAGTATATCTTAGTTCATTGGATATGGAGATTGCTACTAAAGACCCTAACTCAACTATGTGAAGGCTTCTATCTCCTGAGACCTAACTTTGGGAAAACCCACACTCTACTACGTAAGAGTTCCCCCTTTAACTTGGATAGTCCTAACATCAACTAGGTGTGGTTCTCCTTTCAACTTGGAGCCCAGACCCTACCTTGTGTGACACTCCATCTCATTGTCAATATCCACTTGGGGTAAATCATACACCACAAGAGTCAGTATTAAGCCTTGCTTAAGGTTAATGTATCATGGAAGAATGCCCTTGACAATCAATCCATGCTCAAGTGATATTATCACTTTATACATTCAAGTATTTATAAGGTAGGTTAGGTGAGTGTAGGCAATTCACCACAATTCTACCTATTAGACTTCTAATTATCACATTAAATTTACTCTCAAAGCCCTTGTGATTCAACATTCATGAATTAAAGCCTTACACTCAACGCTTTACTTCTTACAATTATCACACATACCTAGATTTCAAGTCATTCTAATTACATTTTTCATTATCAAGTGATTCTAGTCATAATTTATCATAAAGGTTCAACTCAAGCTTTACTAGTCATGATCCATCATATATACTACAATCTAGTTCAATTCATGTTAACATGTCTCTATTCTTGAACAATTACTACTCATAACATCAATTCTAGAAGATCACCTATGAATCCTCTATTTCATCTTTCATGGCATAAACCCACATAATTCAATTTCATCAATTTGACAAGGGTTAACCATGGAAAACATGTCATAGTATCATAATATCATGAATCAATACTAAAACAATCATAAACAAGTATTATCCACTCAATTGGAATCATACTCAACTCTACCCACAACATAGGAAAAAATCGTAGCTAGAATTGGATTTTATCTTCACAATTGGGGGAAATCTTGGGGTATCTATGGATGGAAGATCCATAGATGAATAAGCTATCATACCTTAATTCAAATACCTCACAAAAGCTTGCAACAATGGAAGAATTTCTCCTAGCTTTCTTCTCTTCTTGTTCTTCTTTACTCTTAGAGACAGAATTTCTTGAGGGAATTGGGTCTCTTTTGTGTATTGAAAATAATGATTTGGATATCATCAAATTAAGGGTCTATTAGGTTTATATAGGTGGTCTAATTAGTAATAAACCGACCCTACTTAATTACTAACTAAATCTAGAATATTCCCTCAGTACCCAACTTAAGACAACTAATCACCAAAATTGCCCCACCCACGAGACACTTACCCACGAACCGTGGGTGGGTCGACGCACCGTACTGGTCCTTCTTGGGTGGTGATATGGGGATCAACATGCAGGGGAACTAGGGGCCTAGACCCACAGACACTTCCCACGGGGCATGGGTCCATCTATTGTCCATAGATGGCCTTCGTGGGAGGGCTGTTTTTTGACAGCTTTTGGGGCTATTTTGGGGTCCTCCTCAAGGACCCCTTGGTTGGTCCTTGGGGAATCGTACCTTGACGTTTAACCCCTAAACCCCTCATTCTATGTATGGGAAGTCATTGTTATGATTTTAACCCTCATCTAAAATTCTAGAACCCTAACACAAGGCTCTAGAACTCTCTAGTTTACCTTACTATTTTCCGGGGTGTTACAATATCTCCCCCTTGGGAACATTCGTCCTCGAATGACATTTCTAAGCACTTCTTAATGGAAATAACTCTAGAATAGCAACCCATCATGCATGCAACTGATCTAAGTGCACATGAACAAAGGACGAAAATTTCAATTCCAAGCTAAGCATATTCAATACAACACAAGGAAGTAGGAAGTACATCTAACAACCCAAAATGCATGAAATTATATATCTCTCATATTCAAGGATGAATTACTATCTGTCAGCTAAAGCATGCTGAACATGTATTCATGGAGCCTAAATGCAATTTACTCTCAAAAAATCATTTATTCAAGGAGGAATCTTTCAACTAAAAACTAAGGCATGCTCATTAATTCATCTCATGAAGTCTAGATGCAACTCTACTCAAATGCACTACAACATGTATGCAAAACAATGCATATAAGTCATTTCTATCAAGACCTAAACTTTTTCATGAACAAGCACATAAGTAAATAATGGCAAAAGATAAACACAATAACCTTACTAGATAGGCACACCATCTCCCCCTTAGGAGTAAGCTGATTTGGACTCATTTAGGGCTTTGTTTATATAGATTTAGTGTCCTCAAATGCTTAATTTATGCTAATAAGTGATGTAAAACCCTTGATTTTCAGGTATATGGATTGAGGAACAAAGCAAGAACCCTAACTTGCAAAAAGGAACAAAACGAGCTAAAAGAATGAAGAAAGGCAAGCCTGCTGATTGCCAAGTTCACTTGGTGAATCGCCAAATGGCAATTTGACAGCCTAAAGTTCGAGTGTGCCATGCCATGAGGGACGAAACCAAGTCAGCGGTAGAAAAGAGCAGTTAGCGGATCACCGAGTAGTTCTGCGATGCAGTGCTTCATCACCCAAAGTTACAGACCTTGAGGATGCTGAAGGCCAAGGCAGAAGGACGATGGAAGAGATCAAAGGGAGGCTCGCCGAATGTTTCGGCGAGCCCGACTTACCTACCCGAATGAGCTTTCGTAGCTTATTTTTGGTCACTATAAATACATTTTTGAACATTTATTTTAGGAGCTTTTATCAATCTTGAGACATTATTTTGATGTTTTGAACGTCTGGAGATGGTTTTCTCTAGTTTTTCCTTAGCTTTGAAGGATTGAATAAATTAACTTTTGATAAATTGGAAGTGGGTCTTTGATAATCATCTAATTGGAGCATTGTACGGATGAAATCACGCTTACCCAGTTGATGGATAGTCAATTTGGTAACGGTTTTTATATTTTTATGATGTCTAGCGAAAACCCTAATTTTTGGGGTGTGATTATGAGATTATGGGCTAATTTAGCTAATGGGTAATGTTAATTGTTAGTTTAAATGCTATTCAGAAGTGATTTTAATCTTTAATTGTGGTTTAATTTAAGAATTTTAGCTGCAAATGCAATTTGAGCCTTGTGTTCTTGGCTTGCTCGAGAGAGAGGTTTTAGAACTAAGGTTTTTTATCGATGATTTGTGGGTATTTGGTTGACCTGAGTTCAACTCGAGAGAGTGAATCCTAACCCAATCCCACACATTCAACTTGAGAGAATGAATGTATTAAGGTGTGGGTTGTTCTTATTTTGCATGCTTGTTGATGTTCGAGAGAAATCAACTTGATTCGGGGTAAATTGTGCGAGAAAAAATCTACCTCCACTATTGCCTAGCCTTCTCACTAATATCTAGCTATTTTCTAGTGGTTTCAATTACCCATATGTCTACATTAGACTATAACAGTTCACATCCCAAGAACCTGTCTCATTATTGTTAATTCGTATTGTTTGTTACAGTTGTTTGTAGTTGATAATCAAAACCAAAACCCCCTATTTGACATTTGTGTCACTTCCTGATTTGAATGACGTTTTTATTAGATAATTTTTATTCCCATGACTGATTTGACCATGTTCATACTTCACATTTGAATCTGAAGCACGTACCACTCCCTGTGAGATTCTACCCCAACTCATTTAGTTGGGTTTATACGGATTTACGATCGTTGACACTTAGAATTGGATAAAGTGTGTTTGTAACGTCAATCAAAATGTCGCCTCTGTCGGGGAGTGGTGTTGTTTGTATTTCTTTTGGTGAAGTTGAATTGTGTTCTTTTTTATCATATTTGAATCTACTTACTTTTAGTTTTGGCTTTTGGTGTTACTTGTTGAACAGAGGAACTGAGCAGATATAGTAGCAACAGTAACCAAGTGGACCACCCTCCTTCAAATCTTATGATTCTTAGGGATAACATCATAAATTTCAAGCAATTGGAGGGTGAGACAATCTATGAGTTGTGGCTGAGATTTAAGACACTGTTGTTGTAGTGCCCAACTCATGGAATCCCAAATAAGATGCTACTGGACTACTTTTATAGAGGTCTTGGTCCTGAGAACAGAGGATTGGCTGACCAACATTCTCCGGGTGGTCTAATACGACAACCATATACAATAGTAGTCCAACTCCTCGATCGCATGACTAAATCAACCAAGGAGAAAGAGAAGGACCAAAAATTGGCCAAAATGTTGACTTAATTAAATCTCTTGGCCAAAAAGATCATGGAATTTGAAGTACTATACAAAAAGAAAGACAGGTACATTCCTCCTCATGAGCATAGAAAGCTCAAGGATTATGAGGTTGGACAGATAGAAGAGATACTCTCACTCATTCTCCACTAAGTCGGAGTACACAACAGAGTGTTGAAAGAGATAAATTATAATGTCTCAATGCTAAATCAGATGATTGCTTATCATTCCATATATATTAACCTACTGAAGACCTAAATGGGCCATATGTCGTCTCATCACAACCCAAGACAACAAGGGGGCTTGCCCAGTGACACTATGGCAAACCCCAAGAATGAAGCTTGATTGGGTACTTGCGTCGTGCCACGACATTAACTAAGGAGCTATTTGGGAGGCAACCCAAGTTTTTATTGCTTTATGTTCATTTTTGAAATAACGGGTGTTACTTCTGAAGGTGAAAAAGTGGAATGTGTTTGAAAAATTGTAGGTTAACGAGCAAAATGTTTGGTCGGTAACTCGCTGAACAGGTCGGCGAGCCTTACTTTGTCCGCCGTTTGGACCACCAAATTAACTGGAGGTCCTGTAAAACTTGGTGAGCTAAGTACCCACTCAGAGAGTCACCTAGTGGTTCAGCAAGAATGACTCATATCCCTATTGGGAAGCGAACTGGACTGTTTTAAAGGGCCAAAGGTTTAAACATCCAAACTCTTTCACATTACTTCACTTTTAACTACATAAAATCACACCTGCACTCAATATTTTCTATATTTTTGCATTTTTATCACATTTTGCTCATTGATCTTGTGTTCGAAGTTGGATACTTTGCCGCCTAGGTTTACAAATTTCGTAATTCGGCATTAAAGGTTGGTTTTCCCAATCCAAACTACAAATTAGCAGTTGAACTCAATTGCAACTGTTTAATTCCTATTGATGTGTGTTGGACCTCTCTGAAATCATAAATGTGTGCTAGTTGCTATTCGTATTCTCGTAACTGTGCTAAAATTTCCTAAATGGTTGATTTCCTAATTTTCGTACTTCTAAATTAATCATAAACTTGTGGGTTGGGTCAAATTGTTGTTAGGTGTAGTCGTGTGAAATATGAGTAACCCAATTTGTGCAAAATGATGTTCTTTAACCAATGATGGAGCGTTTTACATCATTTTTAAGGGCTAAAGTCATCAAATGGACAATTTCATCCAAATTGGGAAGTCGGAGTACCCCAGTGGCATGGGTGATATGGGTCTAGGCTTAATTGAGTTTGTATGTTATTTGATTTTGTTTTCGGAGAATGTGGGTTTGATTTTAAAAGTTGGGGTCGAACATAGGTACGTTGGGCAGTTTGGCGAGCTGGGTCGAGCTCGACGAACCACTCAGCGGTTGACCGAAATCCCCTTTCTGCGCCCCTAACCACTAATACATACTGTAAATTTTGGTGGGCTAGTTTGAACTCACCGAGTGGTGTCGGTAATTCGCCAGAGGGCACTGAACATCACCAACATGTCATTTTTCTGGGGAATTTTTTGAGCCAATCCTTTCGGTGAACCCGTTCTGGCTCGCCTAATTACTTGACGACTTTATGACTCGCCGATCGGTTCGGCAACTCTTTCTGCAACATGATGTAACACCCCTCAAAATGAAGTAGGATAAGGCAGAGTCTCACTAGGGTTTTATGCATTAATAACTTCTTAAAATAATGAAGAATAGCCATTTTAGTCAGTTTTAAAGAGTTTGGAAGACAAGCATCAAGGGACGACCAAGACGTTCGGAAATGAGTCTTTTACGTGTTGGGGTGTTATAGAATGTTGTTCATGTTTTTATGTGTTGTTTGGAATCTAAAATCAGTGGAGGTGACCCTAGTTCCTTAATAAATATTTTTAGGGTCAAAACCTTTAGGTACGACTCCCCGAGACCACCCTAAGGGTCCCCGAGAAGGACCCCAACCCTTCGCCAACCAAGCTGCCAAAGCAGTTTGCAAAATGTGCATGGAGGGAGCATGTCCGCGTCCGGACTACCTCTATAGAGGGCCAAAAGTTTGGTCCGCGTCGCAGACGTGTCGCAGACTCTTCTACCTCGAAATTTAATTTCCAGAAACTTGTGGGAACACCTCCGCGTCGCAGACTTGTTTCCCGACGAAATCTGCAAAAATAAAACTCAAGTTTGACTTGTTTAAAAGGTCCAACTAAGTGAGGGGTACTTTGGGTACTTTGGGGAATTACTATTAACAGTTATTCTACCTATTTTAGGGTATTTTAAGTGGTTAGAACCCCAAAACCTAGAATTACACCTCATTATCTAAATTGAACCTTCCCTCTCAAATAAATTCTCTCTCTAGAACTCCATGGAAGACATTGATGAAGCTTCAAGCTAGGGGATGGGTTCTTACTTATTTCTTTTCAAATTCCTAAGGAAATTAATCACAAAGGTATGGGGATTTTATCTTTGATTCTCCTTTCAATCAAAGAGCCAAATCAAAGTGATTTCAATATTTTTCAAAACTCTAAATATCCCAATTTCAATTCAAAGCTTGGGTTCTTGCATGAAAGTATTTCAAACGAAGAGTTATGTTAATATTGATGATTTTAAGATCAAAAACTCCATGAACCCTAGCATATCTTGAAATCCTAATTTTTAGGTCTAAAGTGGGTCTATTGATTCTGAGCTAATAAAGTGATATTAATGTGTAGATTGTTATGGGCTATTGATTTATGTTTTGTTCTTTATTGAATTGTGAGGAATTGATGGTCAGTTGTGTTATTTTGGATGTTGGCCTTGAATGGGCAATTGTAACCTAAGGCTTATGATGATGATGAAGTTGTGAATAGATTATTGATTGTAGTATTTTACAAATATATATATATATGTAGTAGATGTTAGAATTGTGAGGTTTTATCCCTTTGATAGTGGGGAGGTGTTTAGTTTATAAGCATGTTGTGATCATGGCCTTGTAGCAAAGTTGGATGATTGTTGTTTTGAGTAATGTTTATTGTGTGAAGGCAATGTGATATGATGTGAATTTGTGTATGGTCTAAGAGCATGAAAGGTGACCTTGTGTAAGAGACTTTATGTATTATGCTTGGTTGTTGTCTTCTTTGAATGACTTAAAATGAAGGTGAGGCTAGGGTACACTATGTTTACCTACTCTCACACCTAGTGAAAAATGAATGAAAGAATGTAAGAATGAATGAAAAGAATAGGAGTTAATGCTAATGAATGAAAGTTGGGTCTATTGTAAGGATAGTCTCATAAAGTACTCCTTAAATGAATGGGGTTTCTAGATGAAAGTCATCTTTTAATCCAAGAGCTTCCTTAATGAATGAATGAGGGTTAGGATGGGTATTCCTTCGTGAGTTGAGATGAGAATACTTAGTAGCAATCCTTATCCCTAAATGAATGAACGTTGGGTTAGGATGAGTATCCCTTCGTGAGTTGAGATTAGAGTACTTAGTAGCAATCCTTATCCCTAAATAAATGAGATGAGAGTACTTAGTAGCAATCTTTATCCCTAAATGAATGAATGTCTTAACTCCGTGGGGGAGTAATTTCTAGCACCGAGCGGATATGAAGATGGGTGGATACTCCTTCGTTAGTTGAGATGTGAGTATTTAGTAGCAACCCTTAAGATGGGTACCCCTTCGTTGGTTGAGATGTGGGTACTTAGAAGCAATCCTTCTATCCCTTAATTATGTGCCCACATAGGACTAGCTAGTGGTCTCTACCATGTAAAGGCTAAAAGAATAACCCTACATTCGGTAAGTAGGGATCCCTCGTGCCGGTAGGGTACTACCGGGATTCCATGTCAAGTTCTATGGTCTATGTCGGTTAAGGCTTTTCCCCCAAATTAATGAGTGAATGAACTAGGGTCTCTTAAGGATGTACTACTTAGGATAGGTGGTGGAATGGGACATCATCTAGACATTGCACAGGTAGACATTTAAGGGAGATCTTGGTGTGTCTTAGTAATAATAGTGAATGAATGAGTCTCTTTGGGATAATTAATGAAAACGTTGGTCTTTGAGCATGCTAATGTGAAAGTGAGTCATAATGAATTGAATGTAAGTGCTTATGTTGAATTGAATATATGTGATGATCTTATGCCATTAGTGAATGAATTTGTGTAACTGCATTAAGTCGAATCAACGATTTATGTTGAGATGTGAAGGGAGCTTGTCTTATGTAGCCTTAGGGATCACTTGGGTGTGGTATGGACAGGTAGTATGGACTGCCTCACCATGTCTTACTTAGGTGAGTCTTGGGATGACATTTGATGAGTGTTCTAGTTTTATGAAGTGACGTGTTGGCTTCTGTGCTTAGATGTTTCATGTGATCGATTGGTGAAGGTTGAGGTATGCATGGTAAGTGAACTTTGTGTGACCTTAAGGTCATGTCTTAGTATGGGTGATGGTATCAGATGTTGCCCATACAATGCACAAAGGTATTGCTTAAGGGTTACTTAAGGTGGAGGTCCAAGGCAAGAAGGTAAAGGTAAATGGGTTATTTATGTTGATGAGGTATTGTGAAACATATGACTATGTATTGTTGGTTGTGACTTGTAAGGTGCCTATTATGTTGATGTTCATGAGATTTTATTAAAATGGCATGAAAGCATAACTTTTGAACAAATGTCCTTTTTAGCATGTTTTGCATATCCTCATACTTAGTACGTGTGTTGTACTAACCCTTTTCTTCTATTTTACTGCAAGTGTAGGTTGTAGTAACTAGGAGGAGATTGTGCTTTGGAGTTGCTTGGATTGCTTCCCTCTTCCAAGTCCTTGTTATGTCCTCAAGATTCGAGGACCATGTTTAGAAGTTTCTTAGTCATTGTAATAAACACTTAAGTTTCATTTCATTTGTAAAGAGCCATGTCCCTTAGTACGTTTTAAGTTCTTGTCTAACATTGTTTAAAGAGACTTAGTAGTTCTTCTTGCGTATTCATTCTTTCAATGTTGAGACTCTTGAAGTCTTATGGTTTTATTGAATAAAAGTTTTAAATTCTTAGTGATTTTTATGATCTATGCGATGAATGAAAGCTAAGGCTTGTATAAAACCTCCGAGAGGTCGAATACGCATGTAACTGCTAGGGGGTGCTCTCGGGCCATTTCAAACATGGTATCAGAGCAAAAGGTTTTGAAAGATTATTTTTAGGCTCAAAGTCTCGAAAGCCATGTCTAGTAGAGTCTTGTTCATCGGTTTGAGTCGCGACACATCTATGAGTTGGAGTCTTGAAAGCTTAGGATTGAGGATCCATACTCTCCTAAGGGTAGCTTGACATGGCATTGTAATATGCACTTCAGTGTAGCTTGAGTTAGGGATAGTCATGGTACCCTAGGATTGAGGAACTATACTCTACTAAGGGTAGCTTGAACTAACATTTAGGATGCATTCATGATCGCATGACTTGGTTTGGCCAAGACCATTTCATGGTAGCTTAGGATTGAGTACATATACTCTCTTAAGTTTAGCTTAGGATTGAGGAATCATACTCTCCTAAGGGCAGCTTACACTAGCATCTTAGTGTGCTTGTAAGGGTAGCATGACTTAGTTGGTCTAAGACTATTTCATGGTAGCTAGGATGGAACACTTGTAACTTTCCTAGAATAGCTTTGACTTGCATGATACTATGCCTTCCAAGGTAGTTAGTTTAGCTTAACATAGTTATGTTAGAAAGATGACTAGTTTGGTCTAGACTAATAAGGTGTTATTCCTTGGTAGCCTTGAATTGAAAAATAGAATTCATTCATGTGTTGTGACTTGCCTATTACTAAATAGAGAAGTACCTTAAATGACTAATGGAAAATAGAAAGGAGGGACTAATCTCCAACTAGTGATCATTCATGATAGCATAAGGTGGTACTTAGTATGAGTAGAGTATTATGGGATGCTATTCATACATTGCACAAGTAGGATTTGAAGCAACTTATGAAGTGTTCTCTTATATAGTGTAGACTTAGCTTGGATTGTTGCTATAGTTGCCTTCCAAGATATGATTGACTAAAGGTGATAATTCCCTTTCCTAAACGAAGTAAGCTAAAGAATGAGACCAAGTTAATGGTAGGTATGCATATGGTGACTTCAAGGTTATGCTTAGCTTGGATAGTATTATGGGATACTATTCATGCAATGCCCAAGTATGCTTTGAGGTTACATAGATGTATAGTGCTCTAATTATATGAAAGACCAGATCTTGACTATGCATATAGACTATGATTAAGATGACCAAAAGGGGATACTCATCTTGGATGGTATGATGGGACGTTATTCATCCATTGCACAAGGATGCTTTGAGGTTACTTGAGAGTAGTCCTATTATGGTACAACTGACTAAGAGTTGAATAATGCTTATATGATGCTTATGTTGGAGACTTTGCTTATTATTAGGATATTATCTCTTATGCTTATAATTGATGTTTCATGAAGTATTTCATATGATTTTGGATTATGTCTTATATTGACTAACCCTTATCTTATTCTCTTATGGTGTTATACTAGCAAACATATTTAGTACATTTTGTACTAACACATACTTTGCCTATATTCTCATCAATTGTAGGGTTTGGAGACTTGTGTTCTATTTTTGGAGATGGGTTTCTAAGGAGCAAAGGAGTTGAAGATTTTGGTGAGTCGTCATAGCTTCGAGGACAAAACCCACTATTTCCTTTATGTCGTTTATTTTATGTTGTGAGACTATTGTATGGGCTATGTCCCAAGAGTTTTATTCAAAGTTGTATTAGATGGTTTGAGACAAAAGTGTAGTAAAGACTTCCCCTAGCTTTTATAAAAGACTTCGATTGTATGGATAAAAGTTTTTAAAATATCCGTACTTTTCTATCTTATATTATGATATGCTAAGGGCTTGTATGAGACCCCTTCGGGGTCAAGTACACCATGTTACATCTAAGGTGTACCCTTGGGTCGTGACAGAAGGAATATGCCTTGAGATTCACTCAATTGTCTAAGTATGCTCCTTCTATAGTTTCCACTCTAGGAAAAGGATGAGCGAGTTCTTGTTGGGTGTGTCCGAATTGGTTGTAAAAGAGTATCGTACGGCGATGCTTATCCACGACATGGACATTTTTCATCTAATGGTCCACGCCCAACAAATTGAAGAGGAAAACTCAAAGAAATGTCTAGAGAAACAAAGAGCGAAAGAACGAATGATGGTAACTATTCATACATTAGGTCAGGTGGATGTGGTCGTTCAGGTTTTTGACAAAGGTTTTCCGAGAAAGGTTCTTCTAAGGCTCCTCCAAGGTCTAACAATGAAATGAAGTCTAACCATAAGACTCAAGGAGGTGGTAATGGGCCTTCTATGCCTAATTATACTAAGTGTGGAAGAAAACATGAGGGCAAATTTCTAATGGGTTCCAATGCTTGCTTTGGTTGTGGTAAGATGGATCACAAGATAAGGGATTGTCCTTTGATTTCTAAGAATAAGGGAGATAATCGTCGTAGAGCTCAACCCTATCCTTCATCCGGTCCAAGTGGTGCAAGTGCTAGTGCTCCTAAGGAAAATAGGTTTTATTCTCTTCAGACTCGAGGTGAACAAGAGGATTCTCCTGATGTGGTTATCGGTATGTAGTAAATTTTGCAACTATATGTATATGATTTACTTGATGACGGTGCTACTTTGTCTTTTGTGACGCCATATGCGGCTATGAGATTTGATGTGTTTCCCGAAGTGTTTTTAGAACTTTTTTCTGTCTATACTCTTGTTGGTGATTCTATGTTGGGTGAGAGGGTATATAGAAAATGTCCCATCTCCTTATCCACTAGAGTAACTCTTGGTAGAGCTTGACATGCTATATTTTGATCTCATCCTTGTGATGGATTGGTTGCACTCTTGTTATGCTTCTATTGATTGTAAACTCGGGTAGTCAGTCAGTTCCTGAATGAGCCTGTCCTAGAGTGGAAGGGGGGAAATTTTATGCCGAAAGGCCAGTTCATTTCTTATCTTAAATCTAGAAAGATGATTTCTAAGGGTTGATTGTACCATTTAGTTAGGGTGAGGGATATGGATTCCGAAACCCCTAGTCTTGAGTCGGTCCCCATTGTTAATTAGTAATTGAAAGTGTTCCTAGATGATTTACTCGGTATTTTACTCAGTATTTCTCCCAAGAGGGAAATAGATTTTGGTATTGACCTTCTCCCGGATACGCAACCTATTTTTATTCCTCCCTACAGAATGGCCCCGGTAGAACTTAAAGAGTTAAAGGAACAATTGAGGGACTTGTTGGATAAGGGTTTTATCTGATCAAGTATCTATCCATGGGGTGCTCTAGTTTTTTTTGTTAAGAAAAATGATGGTTTACTCCGAATGTGTATTGATTATCATTAGTTGAATAAGGTGACCATTAAGAATAAGTATCATCTTCTGTGGATAGATGATTTGTTTGACCAACTCCAAGGTGCTAGTTACTTCTCTAAGATCGACGTTAGATTTTGTTATCACCAATTGGGGGTGAATAATGTTGATATTTCAAAAACAACTTTTAGAACTCAATATGCTCATTATGAGTTTTTGGTGATGTCATTTGGCTTGACTAATGCTCTGGCGGCATTCATGGATTTGATTAATAGGGTGTTTAGACAATACCTTGACATATTCATAATTGTGTTCATTGATGATATTTTGATTTACTCAGGGAGTGAGGATGAACACATTAATCATTTGAGGATTATGTTGCAAATCCTTAAGGAACAACAACTCTTTGCAAAGTTTAGCAAATGTGAGTTTTTGCTAAGGTCCGTAGCTTTCCTTGGTCATATTGTGTCAAGTAAAGGTATTGAGGTAGATCCTAAGAAGACGGATGTTGTCAAGAGTTGGCCTAGACCTCTATCACTTTTGGACATTAGAAGTTTCTTGGGTTTGTACGATTATTACCAACGATTTGTTGAGGGGTTTTCTTCTATTGCCTCTCCATTGATGGCTTTGACTCAAAAGAATGTTAAGCTTGTATGGTCCAAAATATGTGAGAAAAGTTTCCAAGAGTTGAAAGATAGACTTACTTCTGCTCCGGTTTGGACTTTACCGGAAAGGACGGATGGGTTTGTGGTATATTGTGATACCTCGAGAATTGGGTTCAGATGTGTCCTTATGCAAAACTGAAAGGTTATTGCCTATGCTTCAAGGCAACTTAAGGTACATGAGAAGAATTATCTGACCCACGATATTGAATTAGCGGTAGTGGTTTTTGCCTTAAATATATGGAAGCATTATTTGTATGGTGTTCATGTAGATGTGTTCACCGACCACAAGAGCTTGAGTCATGTGTCTTATCAGAAAGATCTGAATCTTCGTCAAAGAAGGTGGATTGGGTAGCGGATACTCTTAGTAGGTTGTCTATGGGTAATGATGCTCACATTGATGATGATAAGAAGGAATTGGTACAAGATGTACATATATTGGCCCGTTTGGGTGTTCGGTTGATGGACTCTACCAAGGGTAGTGTTATGGTTGACAATAGTTCTGAATCATCTTTTGTGAGTGATTTGAAAGCTAAACAATGTCTTGATACGACTTTGGTAGAATTGAAAGAAGCGGTGCTCAAGAAGTTCGTTGAGGCTTTCTCCAAAGTGGAACATGGGGTACTTACATATCAAGGTTGATTGTGTGTTCCAAATGTTGATGACTTAAGGGAACAAATCTTGACAGAAGCCCATATTTCTTAGTATTCCATTCACTAGGGATCCACCAAGATGTACCGTGACTTGCGGGAGGTCTATTGGTGGAATGGGATGAAGAGGGATATTGCGAGATTTGTGGGTAAGTGTCTAAATTGCCAACAAGTTAAAGTTGAGCATCCGAAACCGAGAGGTTTATCCCAAGACATTAGCATTCCTACTTGCAAGTGGGATGACTTGAACATGGACTTTATAGTAGAGTTTCCACGTACTCGGCGACAATATGATTCGATTTGGGTCATTGTACACCAAATGACAAAATCGGCCCATTTCATTTTCGTCAAAGTTTCTTCTAAGACGGAGGACTATGCTAAGTTATATTTGAGGGAAATAGTAAGGTTGCATGGTGTGCACTTGTCCATTATCTCTGATAGAGGTACTCAGTTTACTTCTCAGTTTTGGAAGTCATTCCAAAAGGGTCTTGGCACGAAAGTGAAGCTTAGCACGACTGGTCACCCAAAAACTGATCGGCAAGCGGAGCGAACGATCCAACCTTTAGAGGAAATGTTGAAAGCATGTGTCATAGATTTCAAGAAAAATTGGGATGATCACTTTCCAATAATAGAGTTAGCTTATAATAATAGCTACATTTCAAGTATTGGTATGGCTCCCTTTGAAGCTCTTTATGGTAGGAGGTGTAGATCTCCAACAGGGTGGTTTGAAGTGGGTGAAGTTGCCTTGATAGGGCCCAAATTACTTTATGAGGCCATAGAGAAAGTCTGGCTTATTAGAGGGAGGTTGAGAACAGCCCAAAGCTGACAAAAGTCCTCTACTGATGTTCGAAAAAGAGACCTTGAGTTTGAGGTTAGTGATTGGGTCTACTTGAAAATCTCACCCATGAAGGGTGTGATGAGATTTGGGAAGAAAGGGAAACTTAATCCCCGATACATAGGCCCGTATCAAATTTTGAGATGTGTTGGTAAGGTTTCTTATGAATTTGATTTGCCAAATGATTTGGCAACGGTGCATCCGGTGTTCCATGTCTCTATGCTTAAGAAGTGTGTTAGAGATGTGACATCCGTAGTTCCCCTAGAAGGCTTGGGGGTTGATGAAAGTCTCTCTTATGAAGAGGTACCAGTTGAGATCTTAGACCAGCAGGTTAAGAAGTTGAGGAACAAGGAAGTTGCTTCCGTGAAGGTACTATGGAGGAATCACTTAGTTGAGGGTGCTACTTAGGAGGCCGAGACCGATATGAAGTCCAGATATCCCCATCCTTTTCCTCCTACTCTAGCTTGAGGTAATGAGACTCCTCATGATTTAGTCCTTGTTTGAAGTCATGTGTGTTTAGATGTTCCTATGATTTTCTTATACTATGCATGTTCATGAAAACTTATGTTTTGAAAGAAAATGAGTTACATAATGGATTTTTTCCTCATGTTATAGTGCATTGAGTATGAGTGGCCTATAGACTACATGAGATGAAGTGATGAACCTGCTTTAGCTATGCTTTTTGAGAACGAATTGCATATGAGCTCCATGAGATTGTGTTGAACATGCTTCTAAATTGGAGAAGGTTGTTCCTCCTTGAACATGATTAAATGTTAAAATTTCATGCATATTGGGTTGCTAGATGTAGTTCCTACCTTCCCTTGAGACGCATTGATTTTGGTTATCTTGGAAATGAAGTTCCTCATTGGTTGTGTGCATTTAGACGAATTGTATGCATGATGGGCTGCTAGTATTGACTCTTTACTTCCGTAAGATGTCTAGGAATGCCATTCTAGGATGAATGTTTCCAAGGGGGAAATAATGTAATACCTCGAAAATATAGTAGACTAAACTAGACCTATGTGAGAGGACTAGGGTCAAGGAAGAGGGCCAAGGCCAAGGAAAAAGGCTAGGGAAGCCCACTCCTCCTTTGACACAAGCCCACCATCCACGACCACTACCACAGATAGTGGTGAGGACCACGGCTCATGGTGGGATAGGCCGTAGCTACCTCAAGGCTACCCAAGACAACCTCTTCCACACAAAGTCCTTGACGGCTCGTGGTGGCCACCACGGATTATGGTGGCCACCACAGATCGTGGTGCCACTCGTGGAAGTGAGGCAGTATGCCTCCAAGTCTGCCCCAAAAGAGGACCCTCCCCACGAGCCCTTGGAATGCTCGTGAAGGACACTAGAGTTGTGGGAGGTGTAGTGGTCCTAAGATAGGTTGAGGGGAAATAAGGGGTGGCATCCTAGCCACTGGTCCAAGGACCACGGAGGGCACCACGGCTCGTGGTGAGGACCACAGCTCGTGGGACCTCACGTGGTCATATGACAGACCATTGTAAGTTGAGGGTTAAATGGTCTTTCCAGTTTTAATTAGATCAAAGCCATGTCGTTTAGCCTAATCCTAGTACCTCTATATAAGTGATTTTAACCCTTCAAACTCATCATTCAACTAAATATTCCCAAAACCCAAGAGAAATCCTAAAATCATCCTCTCAAATATTTCTCTCTCTAGAGCTTGAAGATGAAGAAAGAGTTTGAAGCAAGGATCAAGGTCAAGCCTCCATTCCTCAAGAATTTGTGGGATTTTTAATCAAGGTATGATAGCTTTTCATCCATGGATTCCTTCCATCCATGGAGTTCCCAAGTTTTCCCCAATTGAGAAGATGAAATCCCTAATTTGAGTTAGGGTTTCTTCTAATGTTGGGGTATTGATGAATGTTGATCCAATTGAGTGTATTATGATTGTTTATGCTTGAATTGAGTAGATTCAATTATTTTAGAATGAAATTACATGTACCCATACCTAACCCATGTCTATAAAGATGAAATTGATGTAAATGGGTTTTATGCAATGAAAGGAGAATTGGTGGGTTTAGATATATTCAATCTAGGATTTATGAGATACAAAAGAATTGAGACCTATATGGTGAATCATGATTAGATTGGTTTGAGATTGAAGCTTATGATATGAACATGATGTTGAATTTTTTGAGATTGAGCATACAGAATGATTATGAGATATAGGGATTTGAGAGTAAACCTAATGTTGTCAATTGTTGACTTTTGATGTAATTGTTGTGGAAAGGAGAGTTCCCACATGAATTGCTTGTGATTATGCAAGTGAAAGGTTTGCTCACATTGAATGATTCTAGGTTGAAAGGATTGCTCACCTAAAATGAATCTAATGCTAATGATTAAGAAATTGATGAGTCTAGAGGAGATTACCCACGACCTCTAAATGAGATGGATATGAGGTGATTACCCTTATTCCTTAAAGTTGAACAAGAGGACAATCCCCATGTTCTTATGATATGATTGGACAAGAGGCGAGTACCCATGATCCTTATAGAATGACAAGAGGTGAATACCCATGTCACTGTTGTCGGACAAGAGGCAAATACTCATGATCCATATGTTAAGTTGGACAAGATGTGAGTACCCATGATCAATATTTAAGTTGGACTAGAGGTAAGTACCCATGATCCATATAAGGACTAGAGGCGAGTACCCATGTTCCTTTATAGTAAGGCAAAGAGGTGATTCCCCATGTCTATAAAAGAAAAGCTAGATTATGTGTGATGAATGATAATCTTTGATTGTTGTTTGAGTTGCCTTCTATGATATGATTGACTAGAGGTGGATGACCCAAGGCTTGACTAAGGATACGTTGAGGTTACTTCAAGAAGTACTCCTACTATGTTATGATGATTGATGTGAATTGAGTTGATGTTTATGTTGGCTATCATATTTAGTACATGTTTTTACTAACGCATACTCTTGCCTATATTTTTTATCCAAATGTAGGGTCCAGCGGTATCGACTCTCATCCCTGTGGCAAGGATCATAGAAGAGCAAGACTTGAAGATTGGTGAGTCCTCATAGTATTCGAAGATATCCACCATTTCTCTTATGTTCTTTCATTTCATGTTTTGAACGCTATTGTGTGGGATGTGTCCCAAGATATTCATGATTTAGATCGTTTGAGACAAAGTGTAATAGACTTCCATTTTTTGATATAAAACTTTGATGTTGTTGAAAATGTTTTAAATCTCCACTCATTTCTATTACCTTATGTTATAAAAGCTAAGTGGCTTATATGAGGCCTCTCGGGGTCTTGTATGCCATGTTAAGTCTAGGGAGTACCCCTGGGTCATGACAGGAATTATGTTTTCAACCTAAACCAATAATTTAACATCATGCTAATTAAACCAAATTCATATATGAAAAGCAGTAAATTAGAGCATAGCACAATACCCACTACATTAAATCAACACTCAACCCTATAATTGCACTCATAGATCTTGGGGTTTTAGCCACCCATCACAAAATGTAAAGAGATTATACCTTCCATAAAAGCACTCATCGGTGACATGAAAATAATAAATTAAAAGTAATCCCACTTAAGATTCAATTTCAATCAAAAATTTGTAAACCCCAAAAGCTAGAAAAGTTTTCTTCAAAGGTAAAGTGTTTTCTCTCTAAACTATTCACACACTATGATATTTTATATTCTATGTCATATGATATCTAATTTCTCTATCCTTTAGGCTATATATAGTTCCCAAAATTAGGCCAAAAATTCCACTAACCGACTAAATTGATGACATTAATCGGGATTGCCGAACTTATTCGCCGCATCATTTTTTTCTCCTCAACTCCCCTTTTGATACTCTAGGCATCAGGTATTTAGAACCTTAGTTGGCGAACTTGATTGAGTTTGCTTTTCAACTTCAGTGAATAACTCTCTGATCACCACCTTGGTTCGCCTTACGAGCATTCAATCTTTTCTTGCCATACTGTCATTTTGGGCGATGTTCATCAAAGTTGCCTTTCTCATTCGGTGCATCGACTTTTCCGCTGGAGTCTACCGACCTGATTTGATAGACACAAGTGTTATGCACTGTCATTTTAGGTGAGGTCGTGCTCAATTGGCGATCCACCCTTCTTGTTAGGCGATCCACAATATATGAATTGCACCTCTTTTTGCATATTTGGTCATTCTTTCAAACATCAATCCTTGCCTTGTCCGATTTCCTTCCTAGCTGCAAATCATAAACATTAAATCAGAACAGGATAATATTAGGAATTGGGGACATTAATTATTGAGCAAAGTGGACCTTGAATGAGTGCAAATCCACCACTTATTAACACCCATAACCTTAACTTTGGATTGTCTTCAACTAAATCAAGAACAAAAAAAATCTTAATAAGGATGTCTACAATAGTGCTCAATGAGGGCTAAAATACAAGTGTCATAGCAAGACTACTCTTAATAACATGTTACCCTAAATCATGACAAAAATCCTTCAAATCATGACTAGCTAGTCTCAACACAAGATCAAGCTCACTTTAGCTTCTTGTCAAATTCAAGAACATGTTTTAACAAATGCATTCAGGTGCCCTCACTTCAAGAACAATTCCATGATTTCACAAATCAATTCAATAAAGGTGTATGGAATCAATGCAACTTCCACTCTCTCAAAAGAGAAGCAAGCTTTGTCCGATAGGTTTGCCCATATTTTCCAATTATCACACAACCTAGTTTGTGCAGGATCTCAAGGGTCTTTAAGGCTTTTAATGGGGTTGAGGGTTAAGGAATGGTTGATTTGGATTGGTGACTTTACCTTTTCAAAGAATATTTGCAATCATTATCACCTCTTCTCAAATTCTTTTCCTTTTTTTTCATTTGAAAAATCAAATTTTGACTCTTCACTTAATTTATTTGGAATCCCCTTTATTTCCTTCACCTCTCTATTTCATTTTCATTTTTCAAAAGCATTTTCATCAAAATAACTCTTGTTTTCGTTTTTTTTTTCCTTTTTTTTTATGTGGAGTTCCTTCTTTCTGTAACAACTTTCAAAGTTGAGTATCATATCATCTTTCTTTTCCCTTCACTTGGTTTTCATTCTTCCTTCCATTCAACACCCCAACTTAGTCATTTGGCATAAGTTAGTAATGAGTCCATAATTTAGGGCTATATTTTGATAGAATTAGTGTCCTCAAATGCATATTTTATCTCAATATCTTATTAAAATCCTTTAAGTTTCAGGTATTTAGAGTTTGAGGCAAAGCACGAGTCGCCGATGGGCCTGGAGATCGCCTTTTTCCAGTGTGCTGAGCCCTGAAGGAAAAGGTCAAGTTGGCGATGAAATGGAGCAGTCGGTGTGTTGCCGATCAGTTCCGCAAAGCAGTACCATATCGCCCAATGACTCAAAACGCGAAGAGGTTGAAGGCTAAAGTAGGAAGGCGATGAAATCGACCAAAAGGCGGATCGCCGAGCTTATCGGTGATCCTGACTAACTGTGTCGAATAGTCCTCCACGACACAAATTTTTAAACACTATAAATACTTGTTTAAATTTCTAATATCATATCACTTCTATTGATCGAAACTTTTACAATTTTGGCAGAGTTTTAAGTTTTAGAGGGTTTTGGAGACTTTATTCAAAGACCTTGAAGATTCAAAGGGTTTCAACTCCAAGAAATTGGACGTGGGTCTCGAAGATTCTTCACTCTTGACGTGTTTTAAGACATAATTCTTCATACCTAGCTGATGGAAACTGATATTGGTTTAAATTTTTATCTCTTTTACATGTCTAGCTAAAACCCTAATTCTCGAGGTGTGATTTTGTGAATATAGGTTAAATTATCTGTTGGGTCTTGATTGTTGATGGTTTATTTGTTGTTTAAATATGATTTCATTTATTAGTTTTGTATGAACTTAATGGGATTGTAGTTGTAAATACGATTTCATCTTAGTGTCTTTGGTTTGCTCGAGAGAGAGGTCGTAAAACCAAGACTACTAAATTGATAGCCGGTGGTATTGGGTCGACATGGGTTCAGCTCGAGAGAGTGAATCCTAGTCCTTCTCCCACACATTCAGCTCGAGAGAATGAATGGGCTAAGGTGGAGGATGTGCTTAATGCGGCAACTCGGTGTTCAAGAAAAACCGAGTTGATTCGGGGTAAGTTGACAGAGAGAGAATTTACCCCGACTATAGTCTAGCCTACTCACAAATGCTAAACAATTTACTATCAAAAGCATGTACCCGATAGTCTAGTTTACCCCGTATTCCTATCACATCCCAAGAATCTTGTCTCCATATCTCGTTTCCTTTTTATTTTTACTCTTTGTTTTAGTTGTTAATTAATACAAACCTTCATCGATAATTGACGCTTAAGTCACTCCTTAGATTTAGTATGTTTTTATTCATTAATATATAAAGCTATGACTAATTAGAACTTGATTTTATATTTCTACTAATTCTCAAAACCACTTCCTGTGGGACCGATCCCAACGCTTGGTTGGGCTATATAACTACACGCGATCGTTCGGCACTTCAACCAGAATAGTGTCAATTGATTACGTTGAACATTAACATGGCGCCGTTGCCGGGGAGTTGTGTTATTAGAGAATTTGTAGTTAAGTAGGATTTTCGTTCTTGTTAGTTGTAGTTCTACTTAACTAATTTTCAGTTTTGTTTCTGTTGATTTCGTGTGTTGAAATAGGAAGAATGAGTGTAATTGATGAGATTGAACAAATGGAGTACCTTTCAGCAGAGGTAATGATGTTCCGGGATAAGATTGTAACTTTTAGGCAATCGGGAGGTGAACGACTTCATGAGGTGTGGCTGAGATTTAAATCACTTCTAATTTAATGCCCCACTCATCAAATTCCTGATATAGTCTTTCTGGAATGTTTTTGCAGAAGTCTGTATTCAGGGAACAAAATGTTTGCTGATAAAATTGTCCTGGGTAGTCTACTACAACAACCTTATGTGATAGCAGCCAAACTTCTTGACAACTTAAATAAGCCAAATCAAGAAATAGAAAGGAGAGACTTCAGCTTAGCAGTCCTGCTAACCCAGTTAGATGAGCTAACCAGGAAGATTGTGGATCTTGAAGTCCAATGCAACAAGAAGGGGTGCTATATTCCTCCTCATGAACGAAGGAAACTTAAGAACAATGAGGATGGGCAGATCAACAAAATGCTCAGGCTCCTACTCCAAAAAGCAAATGAGCAGCCTAGGGTGCTGGCAGAATTGAGCGAGAACATTTTGATGCTGAATTAGATGACAAACTACCACTCCATGCTCATTCATCTACTGGAATCCCAAATGGACCAAGTACTGTCCTCCCTCTACCCAGAGCCAAAGTCGGGGTGCCCTTATGAAACTAGGGCTGATCCCACAAATGGAGTTGGAAATAGTACTTGTGTCGTGCCACGACATTAACTAAGGCGCTGTTTGGGAGGCAACCCAAAACCCCTTACTATTTTTTATTTGTGTTTTGGTAAAATAATGGTGTGTTGTTTATACAGGTTGAAGTATGGAAAGTGTGCAAAAAAGTGCAGGGTGGCGAGCAACAGGTCCAATCGGCAAGTCACCGAAGAGGTCGGCGAACCAGACCTAATCCTCCATTTGACTCAAGATATCTTCAAATTGGAGTTTGTAAAACTAAGCGAGCATAGAAAATTATTGGCGAATCGCCAACCATGTCATTGATCTCGATGGAGACCGCCGTTGGGGCCCCCACACTCACTGGAGGTTCTGTAATATTCGGTGAGGTGAATGAACACTCAGCGGATCGCCGAGAGGTTAGATGAGCTCGACTTATGTCGCCGAATGGGCAAAAACTAGACGGTTTTGTAGGCCAAAGGTTTAAAACTCTAACTCATTCACTTTCCATCACTTCTTATCTTCCCAAACTCACACCCGCACACTAGTTCCTATATGTTCGCAGTTTTAGAGTATTTTTAGTGCTAATTTATGCTCGAAATTGGATTGCATTGCCACCTAGCATCTCAATAGCATCTTAATCGGCATCTAAGGTTGGTTTTCGAGCCCTGAGTTTCTTTTGTCAAAAGTTGTACTCAAATGCAATAATATCATTTTGTTGATATGTGGTGGGCCTCTCTGGTAGGATTAGAATTTCTGATTGCCTGTTTGATTTGATAATCTTGCCCTTACTAAGTTAAATAGTTGATTCTTGAAAATTATGCCTTAAAATGGATGAAATTTTATGGGGTTGTGCATGAGTGTCGTTGGGTCTAAGATTAATTTGAGTCATGCATTATCTGATCTTGTTTTGGGGATTGCGGGGTTGAATTCGAAGAGTTAGGATGAAAATAGTCATGGAAGGTCATTTGGCAAGCTGAGTCGAGCTCGCCAGACCACTCTGTGGATCGCCGAATTCCCCCATCTCACATATAAATTCATGCCTTACTTGATATAGGAGTCTATAACTTTCAGCGAGAAGCTTGAGTTCGCCGAAAGCACTCATCGATAGTTTCCTGTTCACCCTTTTTCTACACCCTTGTATCCTTTGTGCACAGCACTCAGTGAATCGCCTAAGTGGTTGCGTGTTTCACCAACTGGTTCGACGAGTTTATCTGTAGCTGATCTTCTATACTTTTGTTTGAATACTCTCTAACTCTTTCTCAAAGCTTTGCAGATATGGCTAGACCGAAAGTAGCTGGAAAAAATATGCCACCCTGACATACTAGAGCGAAAAATATCAGGAAAAATACAAGGGAAAGAAATCCTCCCAAGATGGGAAGTGAGGGCAAGAAGCACAGTTCTAGCAAGAGAACTATTCCTCGACATAGCACTGCCCCTTCATTGACTCTTAGATTCTACACAGCTATGCATGTCTTTTTGGCAGCTAATGACTTGAATAATTTTAGCAAGTCAGCCACCACTGAAACATCTGAAGTGACTCCGAGGACTGGTACCCAGGACCAGAACGAAGCATCGGGAACTAATGCCAATACAAATGGAGCGACTGTGTAGAAAGGATTTTTCTCTACCTCCCTCTCTGTCTTTCTCTATTTTGACCTTTGGATTATTGTTATTTGCATTTGAGGACAAATGGTTTTTATTTGTGGTGGGGTGAGGCCCACCTTTTGTGTGAATATTGATGCTTCGCTATTTTGTGCATATAATTGGGTCGTTTTTGCTTATAATTGTGTCTTACACTGCTTCTTGTGGATGTTTGAGCTTGTGGCTCCTTTTATTTTAAATTGTAAATGATTTTGGCCCTTCCGAAAAATTTTAAATTTTTTACCACCTCTTGTACATGTGGAATGTGGCTGTTCTTGAACAAATTTGAGTCTCAATTTGATCAATATCGATGACTCAAATAGTGCTCATAATCGACCGAACATGAATCTGCGGCGACGATGAGACCAATTGAAGTTACATAGTCAATATGTGAACTCTTTGCATCTCGTTGTGACTAGCCAATTATTGAATTGATTTTCTTGTGATGAACGTTGCACACTAGAGAAAGTGTGGAGTCTTGTTTGACTTTGGTTTCAATGCCTTGTGTGATGAGCTTACTGTGAGCCATGCTTGATAACACTTCAGCATTTTCACAATTTAAAACTCATGGGGGTTGCGACTAGCCAATTATCGAATTTATCCCGTTGGTCCATTTGGCACTTCAAGCATTTTCACAATTTAAAACTCATGGGGGGTTGCGGAATCAAGAGAGAACAAAATTTAAATAGCAGATGCACTTTAACCAAAATATAACTTTAATGAAAAGAAATGTAAAGTACTACAACAATTAAAAACACAGAGTAACAAAATACAATCAAAAGGGGACTATTGGCTCAAAGGCCCTCACCCCACCAAAAAATAAAATGTAGTGTCCTCATTACAATATAATTAAAAGTACGGGGAGGCTAAGATAAAGGGTCCCCCTGATAGGCTATGCCTGTGGAGCACTTTCATCTAGAGTCTCATATGGGGAAACTTCAAGAGGGGTATCGATGCTCGACAACAGGATCACTAGAGGCGATAGGGAAGGTTCAAGGAGGACATCAATGCCCATCTCAGTAGGAGAAGGTATAGTGGGGTATGAAGTCTCCACTAGCACGAACCTCTGGAGTCTCTGGAAGAGATTTCTCCAAGGTTGCATAAAGAATAACCTCCTCGGTCTCTTGCAGCTCAATCAACATTCCCGCAATCCCGTAGTCCTCGTCCTGCAACTCCTCATCATAAGTCTCCTCGTCCAACTCCTCATCGACCCTCTCACTCTCATCATCATAAACAAAATCAACATGCGCAATAATCTGAGTATGCTCACTAGAGATAAGCATAGTGCTCGGCATCTCAAGCATAGAAGTAGGTGCATCCGTTAGGAGAACCTCGCCCTAAAGCATGGATATGTTGGTGGACAACAATTGGACCACCTCTGCTTGTAGGATAGCTCATCCCTCATGGCATCTAGTGTACCAAAGTTACCCTCGGCCTTCTCTCTGGCCTCTAATCTCGTTGTGAGATCATCCAACTTCACATTATGACTCTAAATAGTTCCCTCAAACTTGACGAATCTCTCTATAAATGGAGCTAAGGCCTTCTTAATGGCCAGATCAATGAGCTTGGGCATATCCGTCTCAATCCAGGCAACTCAAACATATATTTATTGAGCAAGGCTTCCCATTTGGTTAATCAATACCTGGGTCAAGGGAGACGCACAATAGGAGAGTGGGAAGGTCTCACAGCACCAGTAGCAGTAAATACAGATATCGAAGATATAGGGCCAATAGTAGAGAAAGGTGTAGAAGTACTTGCATGCTCCATAAAAGAAGCAGATGTGCTAGAACCAGCCACTAGAGTAGTGGGATCTACCACGAGCATTGAGTCTAGTGGTGGAATTCCTCCGAGTTACATCATCTTGCAAGTAATCTACCTCAATCCTCTGAATATCACTAGAGAAGGATTATGTGATCCTCACGGAAAAGGAACTCCCACTTTCTCACATAGTTGTGTAATAAAGACTGAGAAAGGGAGAGATATTTGCTCTTGCATGACCCTTAATAAAATTTCTTCCATTATGATGGAACCTACATTGATTTTTTCCTTCTGAATGATTGTGCCCACTAGAACTGCCTTTGGATTCCAGAGTATTGACTTATTCTGCGACAGGATGATATTGTTGCTTATGAACCCAAACCAGTATTGTGCCACAATGTTCATGTCCATTTTCTCTATCTTCTCCCCTTCAATCATCCAAGAGGGAGAAGACTTATCCATCAGAGGGGTCAACGACCCTTTAATTCATTAAGATTTTTACGCAACTATGTCGTGTATTCATCAGTATGGTTGGATGGGGTGCATAGCACTATGTTAATTTCATTTGAATGACATTGCACTATATTACCCCTTACTTCAACTTCAACTTCATCTATAATCTTTTAAACAATGTATTTCCTCTTCTTTGGCAACACCTTGGCATAGACGTCATAGAATTTGTGTAACCTTTTCCTGAACAAAAGGTCTTCTTGCTCTAGTGAATTTCTTCAATTTGTTAAATTTTATCCCTGCCCATAAGTGTAACGACCCGTTAGTTTGTTTTGAACACTAGAACTAATTGAATCCTCTATTAAAAATCTAAATGGACATCTTGGACTATTTGTTTAAATATGTGTAGTTAATTAGAAGGTAAATTTTAAATAATTAATTTAGTTGATAAATAATGGGTTAGTTCTGACACTTATTTAATACCCTATGCCACTTGGCACACATATACGAGAATAAGTTAATTCAATTTATCACTTTAGTCATTAATATATTTTTATAAAATAAAGAAGTGAATAGATGAAAAACTTGATGTGGAATGGACGAGGGAGCAACAACTTCATATGAGTGCTTAAAAAGAATTCAATCTATTGAGTATGTAATAAATTACTATATATAAGAATATAAATGTGCATTATTCTTATAGAAAAATGGGTAGTATATTTTGGGTGTGGAAAGAAATTGGATCTTTTCAATTGTAGTGTTGCAAGCGTGACCATTACTTATTAATGGATGGGTCATTTAGATCTTTGATTAAGTATCATAGAAGTTGGGTTGGAAAAAAATAGAAAAATTAAAATCCAATTAGAAAATTTTGCTGATTGATGTTTGCGTAATCAAGACACAACTTCCGATGCAAGTGTCTATGATCGTACAATAGCTTAGCAACCCAACCAAGGGTTGGGATCGTTCCCAAGAGAGTGGTTTTGAGAATTAATAGAAAAATAAAAGTTATTTCTAACTAGCCGTAGCTAAAGACATTAACGATTAAAAACATTGTAAATTAAAGGGGGACACAAGAGTGTCAATTAACAATAGGGGATTTTGTCACAAGTCGGTAAAAACAGCAAAATAAACAAGGATTTCTAAGTAATGAGAGGGGATGCTTGGGATGTGACAGGAATACGAGTTAACATAGATTATTGGGTACATACTTTGGATAGAAGATTCATAGAGTAATTGTGAATAGGCTAGACTTTAAGGGGGATAAGCTCACTCTCGAGCAACTTACCCCATTTCAAATGTGTTCCTCTCGGACCCCCACTTGCCACATGTAGACCAGCCTATGCCTTAACCCACTCACTCTCTCGAGTTGAGTGTGTGGAAATGGGACTAGGGTTCACTCTCTCGAGCTGAACCTCATGTCGACCCACTCAAACTGGCCATCAATCTAGTGATCTTAGTTATACGACCTCTCTCTCGAGCAAGCCAAAACAAATAAATAAACTTGTATTTGCAACTACAAATTCATTAAATTCATCCACAACCACTAAATGAAATCACAATTAAACTACGATTAAACTATCAGCAAACAAGACCCAATAATTATCTTTACCCATACTCGCTAAATCACACCCCAAGAATTGGGGTTTTTCAGCCACACATCAAGAAAAAGAAATTTATACCTAAATGAGCTTGCATTCAAATGGGTATGAAGATATAATTCTTGTTACAGGTCAAGAAGGAAGAATCCAAAAGACCCAAGTCCAAATCCTTGGAGATAAAACCTTTTTTTCTTCAAGTCTTCAAAACCCTCTCAAACTCCTTGTTACAGGTCAAGAAGGAAGAATCCAAAAGACCCAAGTCCAAATCCTTGGAGATAAAACCTTTTTTTCTTCAAGTCTTCAAAACCCTCTCAAACTCAGAGCAAAAATACTAAAAAGTACTATTCTATATGAAAATTATAATAATTGCTCGACTCCCAAAAACTATAACTCTAACTAGTATTTATAGTTTTCACAGATTTGTGCTGCGGCGGATCATTCGGCGTCGTTAGTTGGGATCGTCGATCAACTCGACTATTCGCCCTTCGGTGTAGTTCATCGCCGTCTTGCACCAGCCTTCAGCATCGTCGTACTCTGGGTCATTGGGAGACATGGTACTGCTTCGCGAAACTTCTCGGCGATGCGTCGACTGCTCCCTATCTCTGCCGACTTGTTCCTTTCATTCATGGCTCAGCACACTGGAGCAAAAGGCGAAGTAAGACCTTTCGGAGACTCGTCAAGTGGACTAGGCGATCCTCATGCCTTCATTTCTTCGTTCTTCTCAGCCTTTTCGTTCCTTTTTGCGACGTAGTGTCCATGCTTTCCTTCAGACATCAAATACCTGAAACTTAAGTGTTTTCATAAGATATTGAGATAAAATAAGCATTTGAGGACACAATTTCTATTAAAATATAGCCCTAAATGAGTCCAATTTGTGGACTCATCAACACCCCACTAAACTTTTGCTTGTCCTCAAGCAAACTCAAGTTCAGCCGTTCAGAAAGGGTGTCTTGAACAGTGCTACACAAGACTCAATCATGAATGCACACAACAAGACTCAATTTACTTTTGCAAAGATCAAATGTGTACTCAAAGATTCAAGTTGTGACTCACCAATATCAAGAAATCTCATACTCACAATACTTGCTTCAAATGCAAGTTCAAGCTCAACTACAGTGTTCAAATGCCCTCACACAAACAATGATTCCATATGCACACAATGGTTTCATAGTTTAAAGCTTCAGAATCACATGCAACGCTCACACTCACAAAGAAGAACATAATAGCATAAATTTCACCCATAGGTTTGCCCATATTTTCCAATCAACAGTTGTTTCAGCTAACTCAAGATCAAAAAGGTCTTTTCAAGGCTTGTAATGGGACTGAGTGCAATGGTATGGTCATTTAGGCTCAGTGACTTTCATCCTCATGAAACTTTTGTACTTTATTCCACAACTTTCTTTTTCATTCGTTTTCTTTTTATTTTTCTTTCTCTTATCTCTTATATATATATATATATATATATATATAGAGGGGTTCCATCTTTTTCAACATGATTCTTCAAGGGAAAATTTCTCAAACTTCTTGACTTTCCTACTTTTTCCCCACACGCCCAACTTAGGTTTTTGGCCTAAGTTGGCTATTCATTCAACCACGAATTAAGAGGATTATAGGTAGTAGATTAAGAAAGGTCATGTTTTCATCAAGGGACCAATGGGGTAAATTCTAAGATCTATCATACATAGTTCACAGGTAAGCTCATCACACTAGGCATTGATACTATAAGTCAAATAAGACTCCACACTTTCGCTAGTGTGCAATGATCATCATAAGAGAATCGATTTGATAAATAACTAATCACAACGAGATGCAAAGAGTTCACATATTGTCTATGCAACTTCATTTGGCCTTATCGTAGCCGTAGATTCATGTTTGTTCGATTGAGAGCACTATTCAAGCCATCGGTATTGATTGGAACCGAGACTCAATTTTTTACAAAAGAACAGCCACATTCAAAAGCGTATAGAGGGTGGCAAAAATGTGTGAAAAATTTAAAAAAAATTCGGAAGTGTCCAAATCATTTTGGAATTTAAAATAAAAGGAGCTTATAAAAGGAGCCATAAGCTCAAACATCCACAGAAAAGTAGTATTTAACAAAATTTTAAACAGAACAGCCCAAATATAAACAAAATACAAACATCAAATAGCACACAAAGGTTGGCCTCACCCCACCACAAATAAAAGCAATTTGTCCTCAAATGAGATTAACACAGAATCCGAAAGGTAAAATAAAGAAAGACAGAGACGGAGGTAAAGAGGGGATCCTGGCTAATTGGTCGCTCCATCTGTCTGGGCTTCATTGCTCGGAGTGACCCCAGAAGGACTAGCTTCAATGGATCCAGCAGCACGAGCCTTTGCCAAGAAAGCCTGCACGGCAGCATCTATCATGATTTCTTCAACCTTGGTTATGTCGTTCGCTGCAGCTCCCTCAAACATCTCTTCGTCAGTCTCTGCCTCTGATTCAGGATCGGTTGTATGCTCCATTCCATCCCCATGTCATGTAGTGGTCTGAGGCATTTTGGGCACATCTGGAATTTCCACTGTTCCAAAGATGATGGACATATCAGTGGACTTTAGGTAGTCCACATCTTTCTTCAACTCTGCAATGGCGGCCTTCAAGGTTGTCACTTCCTCTGTAGCTCTTTGGTCGCGCTCACATATTGCTATTTTGGCCGCTAGAGCATCAATAGTAGTGCTCAGTGGTTTCACAGCATCATCGAGGGCAGCCTGAATCATGCCTGGAATGGAGCTTTCTATGCTGGCATCCCGACAATTAGTAGATTGGGAAAGTCGTCCCATCCGGACCAAGGATGCCTGAGTGATTGGCTCATAGGAGGCAACATCAGGAGTAGGTCTGAGTGGTAACGCAGCAACAGAGGAACCTGGAGGGTCAGCAGGAGTGGTAGATATACCTGAAGGCCCAGGGCCGGAGTAGGCAAAGATGCCTCTGCAGGTATAGACCCAGTGGCCACAACTTTCTTCTGCTTCTTTTCCGCTTGGTCCTTAAGATATTCGGCTTCGATCTTTCGGATACTGGTGGAGGTTGTGGGCATCACTTCTACATCCTTCTTAGCATCTCGAGGCACCCGAGCTCTTTTCCACAATGCAGTTATTAATACCGGGAAAGAGAGAGTTGTCTGGCTCTGCTTTGCACGCATATGGATCTCAGAAGCAATGATCATCCCTAGATTTATCCTGGTTTTCTATGATACATCGAAGACAAGCTGACTTAGCAAGGCGAACGATTGATTCATTCTGTGATTGTATAATTGTGTTGCTGATGAACCCAAACCAGTATCTTGTAGTTACGTTCAGATCTTTCTATTCAATCGAAACTCATTTTGCTAACCATTTCGAAGCATTATCATCTGATATTAGCGGGGCTAACAACTTTTTCATCTCATCCAACTTCTCTATTCTGATCAAGTGCTGGCAGTGATCATTAATCTTATTGGACATACCCAAGCCTGTGTTGATAGCCTCACTGTCACAGGCTACCTTCCTTCCTCTGACAACCACGTAGTCATCTACTTTGAAAGATAATACCTGCCTCTTCCGTTGAGGTACCAATGCACTGTATGCATTGTAAAATTCTCTGACCCAGCTTGGTATGTAACAGCCATGGGGTTTTGTGAAGATTTTGAAATTTGTTATATTTCAGGCACTCCATTATCTCGGGATACCTATCGATCACCCCATATATGGACAATCGTTTTTCCTCAATGATTATTCTCAACCCCTCAGAATTTAATCTATTCGTTGATTTAGGTAGGGGTCTTGTATTGGAGGTGCCAGTACTATTGCCTGCTCTAGAACTAGAGGAGTCGGAGTGGTGGATCGTGGATTTTTTATCCGAGATGGATCGTTCAGCTGTTTAGATCGTAACTCATTCCTCCGTGCCTCCATCAGTTCATCTTCATCAGAACCCATATTGTCACTGTCATATGTTGTTGGGTCGTTCTTGTAATAACCAGTACTGTCAGACTTGCATCTGATAGCTCAACGATATTGTCCTTGCCATTGCCCTTGCCAACAGTTGTGGAAAGTTTAGTGGCCTTGTTCCTGGATACAGTTGCATCCTCATTGATTGTGATCCATTTTTCTTTGCCTCGGAGTGGTGTGTTACTATCTGTTTTGTTTGGTTTAGTCATATCTGCAAAAGATTGAGAAGAGTTAGGGGAAAAATCAAATAGAAGCTCAGGCAATCTACTGCAGGAAGACTCGCCTAGTGGATCGGCAAGTCGTCGAACCTCTTTGGCAAGCTAACTCGCGCTTGCCGAAAGGATTGGCTTCAAATTATAGAAAGTCGATGATGGTAAGGTCCTTTCGGCAAATAGTCGTCTACTTTCGGCGAGCATAGGTTTGTCCGCCAAACGTTACAGTGCATGAGGGGGTCAGAACAGCATACAAAGCGTGATCAGGAATACTTTCGGTGAGTCACCGAGTGCTTTCAGCGACCCATGGCTTCTCGCCGAAAGTTACAGACTCAAACATCCAGTTTGACATGATGTTAAGGGGGAGATGGAGACATTTGGCGAACCGCCAAACAATTTGGCAGCTCGACCCAGCTTGCCAAATGACCCAACGTACCCATTTTCAATCCACCTTCTCAAATTCAATCCCGCAAACCCCGAAAACAAAATCAAGGCATGCATTAACGAAATTCAAATGGGGCTCGCATTATCCATTGCCCCGGGATACTCAGATTTCTCTGAAATTTGCCTAACGACACCCAATCACAAACTAATTAATTAAAAAGCACAAAAAATTTGAGCACTCGACAATCAAATAATATGGGCAAGATTTTCAAATTAAAATAGGCATTTAATCATTCTAATCCTATCAAAGAGGCCCAGCACACATCAATATGATACGATCATTGTAAAAGAGTACAAACTATTAAAAAGTAAACTCGGGGTTTGGAGAACTAAACCTCTGTGCCGATTAAAATGTGATTGAAAAGCTAGGAGGTAGAGAAATCCAACTCCAAACACAAATCAACCAACCAAAATACTAGTGAAATATAAGAATATTGGAAATACTACGTTGCTGTGAGATTATGAAGATTAAAAGCGAGGGAAAGTGAAGGATTTAAAATACTAGGACCTTTGGCCATTATAAACCATCTAGTTCGCACCCATTCGACGACATTAGTCGCACTCACAGATCCAGTCGTAGACACGTCGAATGGTCATTTAACTCGCCGAGTTTTACAGGACCTTCAGTCCAGGTGAAGGTTCAAACGGTGGTTTTCATCGGGATCGTCAACCTATTCGACGATTCAGTGAATGGAACTATTAGCTCACCAAACGCAATTTCCACACACTCTCCACAATTTAACCTATTCCTTCAACACACCATTATTCCTAAAACAACAATAAAGCAATAAAGGGTTTTGGGTTGCCTCCCAAACAGCACCTTAGTTAACGTCGTGGCACGACACAGGTTAACACCTACATTTCACTTTTGGGGTTAGCCAAAGCATCACTTGGCAACCCCCTGCTTTATGGCGGATGGAGATGAGGCATCACATGACCCGTAAGGTTCTCGAACAATTGAATGGATCTGGAATGAGAACCAATCATTTGTTTCATCACTTCAATGTTCTCATTCATCTCTTCCAGCACCCTATCATACTCACTTACCTTGTTGAAAATTATTGAGAGCATTCATTTGACACGTTTACACTCATTGTCCTTGGGTTTTCCTCACTCATGAGGGAGGACGTATATGTCCTTCCTTTTACATTGGACTTCAATCTCCACTATCTTTTTGGCCAATTCATCCATTTGAGTCATCAGCGCGGACAACAAGAATACCTTCTCTACTTCCTGGTTTGATTCACACATGAGTTCAAGCAGGTTGGCTGCTATCGCATAAGGCTATTGTGTAATGCCACCCGAAATGAGTTGGTCAGCCAATGCTTTGTTTCCGGGACCAAGACTTCTGTAGAAGCAGTCCAGGAGGACTATATCGGAGATTTCATGAGTGGGGCATCGAATCAGAAGCGATTTAAACATTGCCCATGCTTTATGAATCTGTTCAACTACTAATTGTTTGAAGGTTAGAATGTGATCCCTGAACATCATTACTTCTAATGGAGGAAACTCCATTTGCTCACAAGTACTGCTTGACATACTCACCTTCTCTGTTTCAAAGCTCAAACAAGCAAAATACAAAACTAAAAATTAAGTAAGTGATCTACAACTACGAAGAATAAAAATTCTACTAATCTAAAAATTCTCAAATAACACCTCTCCCCGGCAGCGGCGCCATTTTGATGTGTGTGTAATCAAGACACAACTTTCGATGCAAGTGTCTACGATCATACAATAGTTTAGTAACCCAACTAAGGGTTGGGATCGTTCCCAAGAGAGTGGTTTTGAGAATTAATAGAAAAGAAAAACATAGTTCTAACTAGCCGTAGCTAAAGACATTAACGATTAAAAATATTGTAAATTAATGGGGGACAGAAGAGTGTCAATTAACAATGGGGGGTTTTTGTCACAAGTAGGTAAAAATAGTAAAATAAATAAGGGTTTCTTAGTAATGAGAGGGGATCCTTGGGATGTGATGGGAATATGGGTTAAGCTAGATTATTGAGTACATGTTTTCCATAGAAGATTCATAGAGTAAATGTGACTAGGCTAGACTTTAAGGGGATAAGCTCTCTCTCGAGCAACTTACCCCATTTCAAATGTGTTCCTCTCGGACACCCAGTTGCCGCATGAAGACCATCCTATGCGTTAACCCACTCACTCTCTCGAGCTGAACCTCTTGTCAACCCACTCACACTGGCCATCAATCTAGTGGTCTTAGTTTTACGACCTCTCTCTCGAGAAAGCGTAAAACACATAAATAAACTTGTATTTGCAACTACAAATTCATTAAATTCATCCACAACCACTAAACCAAATCACAATTAAACTACGATTAAACTTTCAGCAGAAAAGACCCAACAATTATCTTAACCCATATTCGCTAAATCATATCCCAAGAATTGGGATTTTTTAGCCACACATCAAGAGCTATAAATTTATACCTAAATGAGCTTGCATTCAAATGGGTTTGAAGATTTAAGTCTTGTTAAAGGCCAAGAATAAAGAATCCAAAAGACTCAAGTCCGAAACCCTATTTTTATTCAATTCTTCAAAACCCTCTCAAACTCAGAGAAAAAAAACGAAAAAGTACTATTCTATATGAAAATTATAAAAATTGTTCGACTCCCAAAAACTACAACTCAAACTAGTATTTATAGTTTTCACAGATTTATGCTGAGGCGGATCGTTAGTCGGAATGGCCGATCAACTCGGCAATTCACTCTTTGGTGTAGTTCATTGATATACCATGAGTTTACGGTATTTCTAATACGTTTCACTTACAAGTTGTGTGTGTCTAAGGCCCTTTTAGATTGGTTTTGATGTGTTTTTATCATGTTTTGCAGGAAAGACGTTCAGGCGCGGAAGTGTAGAGACAGCTGAAATAAATGCAGAAGAAAGACATTCACGGAGGTGATCTACGGACCGTAGGTGATAACCGTAGATCAGCAGGCAAGGCATGGAGGACAAATCAGGGAAATCTGACCAAGTGTGGAACCACGGCGTCTATTGACGGTCCGTAGATTGATCTACGGACCGTACT
>NW_006239116.1:614973-621670 GCF_000226075.1 Solanum tuberosum | reverse complement strand
TAGGATTACTGAGTTATGAGCTTGTGGTGAACACGTATACCCTAGTTAATTTTCTCATCTTGATAACAACCGAAATTGACTTTTGTTTATTGATTACTTACTGAATTTTTACAATTTGTTTCACAAATCACCCCCTTTTTATTTCTTGTTTATGGAAGTACTTTGGCTAATTGAATATAATTGTTGGTTAAAGTAAAGTCTAAACCATTTTCCTCGTGGGATCGACCCCAACCTATAAGTTGGGTTCTTTACTTGATCACGATCGCTTATACTTCTTTAGGGAGGTGTAATTTGAGCGTATCAAATTTTGAGTTCATCGCCATCTTGCACCAACCTTCTGCATCGTCGTACTCGGGGTCAATGGATGACATAGCACTGCTTCGTAGAACTTCTCGGCGATGCGCCGACTGCTCCCTATCTTCACCAACTTGATCTTTTCCTTCAGGTTCTCAGTACACTGGAACAAAAAGCGAAGTAAGACCTTTCTGCTACTCGCCAGGTGGACTCGGTGATCCTCAGGCCTTCATTTCTTCGTTCTTCTCGGCCTTTTCGTTCCTTTTTGCGACATAGTGTCCATGCTTTACTTCAAACATCAAATACCTGAAACTTAAGGGTTTTCATCAAATATTGAGATAAAATAAGCATTTGAGGACATAATTTCTATTAAAATATAGCCCTAAATGAGTCCAATTTGTGGACTCATCACTGATGAAACTTGATAAGTTTGGAGGTATATTAATGGTCATTAATGGGCGAATTATTGGTTAATAATGACAAACTTAGTAGGTTGAAGATGTAATTAGCAGTCTCTAAATAAGTAGTCATTCCATTTAAATCTTTCAAAAGAAATTATGCATCTGTGTGAAGAAAATTCATGTAGTGTACTATTTGCTGTGGTTAAGGTTATGGATGGTGTATTTGATTAGATATGGGATTTGTTTTCATGATTAGTACATTATGATTTAACTTGTGAAGTTTGGGATAAAGCTATGGCAATACTGGTGTTTACATACTCATTTACTTAAGAATAATTCATACTTGATAGATTGGGAATGTTTTGAAGCTTTATGAAAGGGAAAGGCAGAAATCTTGACGATTCATGTCACATGTTTAGCATTTGAGGTATGTTAAGACTTTCTAGACTTCGTTGAGTGACGTTTTCTAATTAAAGATTAAAAAGAGAACAGACAATGGCTAAGGGTGAAAGATAGGGGTCTCATATATTATGAGTACCAGTGTAATAAAGGGAAAGTTTATCACTATAGAATACAAATTGTAATCCGAGAATGCCAAAGCATATGGGTATTAACTGATGTATTACAGATTTAATTTATGTTGTGTGACTGTGTTTCTTTATTGAACCCGTGTATTTGTGATGGTTGAAGTAATTATATATCATACCAATATTTGACTAATTTAGATGCATCACCATCCTTTTTATTGAAATCATATTGTGCACATGCATTGATATGAGATTGAGTATAAGCTTGGCATGTGCAAATCGCCCGTGCTGGGGATTGGGAGATGTTATTAATATAAGTTTGGCACGTGGAGATCATCCGTTCTGGGGATTGTTTAATTTTATGATAGATTATTGAGATCATACACACATATATGTTGAGATAGTCTGTATCGGTATATAGACCTCGTGAGTCCCTCATGGGTCATGAACTCTCGATGTATTTCCAAGGTGTGTTATGTATATATGGTTGAGAGAGTACCTGTGTAACACCTCAGATTCGAGAAGGGCAAGAGAATAGCTTTCAGAAGTTGCAGGTACCATCCGACGGAGACCACCCATGGCCCATGGATGGGAGCACAGACCACAGACCTATATAAGTGATTTCAACCCCCAAATTAGTTCCTTCACTTCATTCTCTACAAATTCACCAAAAAGAAGAACAAGGATCCTCTCCAAAATATTTCTCTCTCTAGAAAGCTTGAAGAAGAAAGATCCAACCTAGGGTTTCAAGCCAAGTCTCCATTCCTCTTTTGAAGATAAGATATTGGCTTTGAGGTATGATAGTTTTCATCCATGAATTCCTTCAATTCATGGAGTTCCCAAATTCTTCTATTTTCAAAGTTAGAAATCCCAGTTGAGTCAGGGATTTCTTCAATTGCCATGGGTTCTCTTTATTATTGATTTAAATGATCGCATTATGATCTCTTATGCATGAATTGATGAAATACTATGAAATTTTTATGATTTCCCAATGAACCCATGAAATTCCCATCTTTTCCAAATTATGATCATATGATGTGGGTTTTGATTATGAAAGAGGAGTTTTATGAATTCAAGCATGAATTGATAGATTTACATGAATTGATGATGGTATCCATATCTAACCCATGTTTTCTAAATGTTGATGATCAAGAATGGGTTTTGAACCTTGAAAGGTGAATTATGGAATTATGCATGTTCTTATGAGATCTATGCAAATGTTTAAGGATGCTTTGAGAGTAAAGTATCAATAATGATGTTGTTGTTGTGTTGTTTAAAGGACTTTCTCATATACACATGAAAAGTATGATTGTGAAAGGCTATCACACATAGTAAGGATTCTAAGGTTGAAAGGTCTTCTCACCTAATTGAATCAAAGATAAAGAGCTATGCTAATTGAACCTAGCTTTGATTGGTTATTGAATGATACCTTTCCAACGATAACTTATGACTTAGCTTGAATTGGCAAGATCACATGCCCTTCCATAGATAATAAGAACAAGTAAGAAATGACTATTCCGTGGGATTTATTCTTAGCACCGAGAGGATATTGAGATGGAGGCTCTCCCGTTAGTAGAGGTCGTTTTTTGGAAGCAATCTCCTTATCCCTTACCTATGTGCCCCCATAGGATGATTGTCTAGATAGACTTTAGCTAGTGGATCCACTTAAGCTAGAAGTTCATGGTCCATACCTTGGAACGTAGGACAACCCTTTTAGGTGTGAGAGACACCGAGGGATTATGTTATAGCTCAAATGGTCTCTATATCGGTTAAGGATACTTCCCACATTACTAATGAACTAAGGTTACTTCAAGAAGTATCTCACATGTGCTCAAAGCTTTTATGATATTAGCTTGCATTGACCATGTTTTATGATTTATGTTTTCTAAATTTTTTATATCATGTTTTAGCTTGGTCAATTACATGTCATGAAATTTCCTCTTTTAGCAGGATTTAATTATTTTATGCATAGCTATCATACGTGGTACATTGTTTTGTAGTAGCACACACTCTTGCCTACATTTCCCCAAATGTAGGTTCTGATAGTTAGGGTCCCCAGTTTTGTGGCTAGTGGTTGATTTTGAGATTTTCGAGCTTTGGTGAGTCCTCATGCTTCGAGGATGGATTCTTATTGTTTTCAATTCCTTTCTAATTTCCAATTTTGGACATAATGTATGGGCTAGGCCCTATTTCATTCTATTGTACTAGATGGCTAATGAGACATGTGTTTTAGACTTCCGATTTACTTTTATAAAATGTTTTGAATTTGAAATGTTTCATTTACCTCTTATGTTCTACTTCTTATGTTATGAATGTTAAGTGGCTTGTATGGGGTCTCTCAGGGTCCTATATATCATGTTACATCTAAGTTGTACCCCTAGGTCATGAACAACTTGGTATCAGACCACAAGGTTTAGAATGGATCTAGGATGTCTCATAAGCCACGTCGTGTCGAGTCTTGTTAATGAGTGTAAAGCGCGCCACATTTATGAATAAGAGGCTACAAGATGATTAGGAAATTCCAGTTGTTTCATTACTTTGAAGTTGTGAGATAGAGTTTAACTCTATAAGGTATCTCTCCTAATACTTATACGATGCTCTACGGGACATGGCTACTCGAAGAGTTTATGCTAGAAGGAATGTGAGGGAGAATACGGAACAAAAAGCATCTCCCTACTCAAGTTCTGGTAGATCCTTTGGCCAAGCAAGTGACTAATACGCAGTTAAGGGATGTTTTTCAAGTGTTCACTCAAGCCGTGACATCCCAAGACAATAGGGAGGTTGCGGTTCCAGTGAACCCAAATGTGGGTACGGCAACATCTAGAGTGAAGGACTTCACTAGGATGAATCCTCTGGAGTTTCATGGTTCTAAAGTTGAGGAAGATCCTCAAGATTTCATTGATGAGGTTTACAAGGTGTTGATGATCATGCGAGTGATGCTGGTGGAGAAGGTGGAATTAGCCGCATATCAACTTAAAGGTGTTGCTCAAGTATGGTACAACTAATGGAAAGAAGGGAGGCTAGAAGATGTTGGTCCTCTTTATTGGGAGAAGTTTAAGGCCTCTTTCCTTTATAGGTGTTTTCCCCTTGAGATGAGGCAAGCAAAGGTGCTTGAGTTCATCAACCTTCGCCAAGGGGTATGAGTGTGAAGTAATATGCTTTGAAGTTCACACAATTGTGTAAATATGGTCCAACAATGGTTGTCGATACTAGGGCAAGGATGAGTGAGTTCGTTTTGGGTGTGTACGAAATGGTGGTTAAAGAATGCCAAACCGCCATGTTCATTAATGACAAAAATATCTCTCGTCTCATGTGTTATGCTCAACATATCGAAAAGGAAAAACTTAAGAAAAAGTTTAAGGAGACAAAGAGGGCTAAAATTGGTGATGGTAATTTCTCTCATGCAAGGTCCGTTGGACATGGTTGTCTAAGATTTCGACAAAGCTTTTTCGGTCAAGGTTCCTCCAATGCTCCTCCTAAGTTAAAAAACAAAGGTGTCTAACTGTAATCCTCAAGGAGGGAATGGTAGTAAATCTTCATTGCCTATGTCTACTTGTGCTAGGTGTGGAAAGAAGCACGAGGGTAAATGCCTAGCTGGCACCAATGGTTGCTTCGGTTGTGGTAAAAGTGGAAATAAGATGAGGGATATCACAATGCTCACGGCTAAAAGAAGAAAGGGCAAGCAAGCTCATCCTAGTGGTTCGGGTTCCAATGCTCCCAAGCAAAACCGATTATATGCATTTCAGACTTGTGGTGAATAAGAGGGTTCTCCCGATGTGGTTACCGGTTTGTTGAAAATCTTCCAATTGATATTTATGCTTTACTTAATCTCGGTGCTACCTTGTCTCTTTTGACGCCATATGTGGCTATGAGGTTTGGTGTTCTTCCGGATATTATCTATTAATTGATCTAATTTATCGTTATCAGATTTTGTGATATTGAGTTCTTTATTTTCTTAACTTTATATCCGGAATATAAAGAACTCAATATCACAAAAACTGATAACGATAAATTAGATCAATTAATAGATAATATCCGGAAGAACACCAAACCTCATAGCCACATATGGCGTCAAAAGAGACAAGGTAGCACCGAGATTAAGTAAAGCATAAATATCAATTGGAAGATTTTCAACAAACCGGTAACCACATCGGGAGAACCCTCTTATTCACCACAAGTCTGAAATGCATATAATCGGTTTTGCTTGGGAGCATTGGAACCCGAACCACTAGGATGAGCTTGCTTGCCCTTTCTTCTTTTAGCCGTGAGCATTGTGATATCCCTCATCTTATTTCCACTTTTACCACAACCGAAGCAACCATTGGTGCCAGCTAGGCATTTACCCTCGTGCTTCTTTCCACACCTAGCACAAGTAGACATAGGCAATGAAGATTTACTACCATTCCCTCCTTGAGGATTACAGTTAGACACCTTTGTTTTTTAACTTAGGAGGAGCATTGGAGGAACCTTGACCGAAAAAGCTTTGTCGAAATCTTAGACAACCATGTCCAACGGACCTTGCATGAGAGAAATTACCATCACCAATTTTAGCCCTCTTTGTCTCCTTAAACTTTTTCTTAAGTTTTTCCTTTTCGATATGTTGAGCATAACACATGAGACGAGAGATATTTTTGTCATTAATGAACATGGCGGTTTGGCATTCTTTAACCACCATTTCGTACACACCCAAAACGAACTCACTCATCCTTGCCCTAGTATCGACAACCATTGTTGGACCATATTTACACAATTGTGTGAACTTCAAAGCATATTACTTCACACTCATACCCCTTGGCGAAGGTTGATGAACTCAAGCACCTTTGCTTGCCTCATCTCAAGGGGAAAACACCTATAAAGGAAAGAGGCCTTAAACTTCTCCCAATAAAGAGGACCAACATCTTCTAGCCTCCCTTCTTTCCATTAGTTGTACCATACTTGAGCAACACCTTTAAGTTGATATGCGGCTAATTCCACCTTCTCCACCAGCATCACTCGCATGATCATCAACACCTTGTAAACCTCATCAATGAAATCTTGAGGATCTTCCTCAACTTTAGAACCATGAAACTCCAGAGGATTCATCCTAGTGAAGTCCTTCACTCTAGATGTTGCCGTACCCACATTTGGGTTCACTGGAACCGCAACCTCCCTATTGTCTTGGGATGTCACGGCTTGAGTGAACACTTGAAAAACATCCCTTAACTGCGTATTAGTCACTTGCTTGGCCAAAGGATCTACCAGAACTTGAGTAGGGAGATGCTTTTTGTTCCGTATTCTCCCTCCAGAAATGAATTTAGTAGTATGACTACAGAGGTAGAAGAACAAAATAAAGAAAAAATCATAAATCGGAATCTAATGAAAAAATTATCAATATGTAATATGTGTTACGTAGATGAATATACATGTGCATTTAGAAAATACTATTATAAAGGAACATATAGTACAGAAGAAAGTAAAGAAATAAGAAAATTATAT
>NW_006239116.1:610136-612322 GCF_000226075.1 Solanum tuberosum | reverse complement strand
GATGAAAACAAAAAAATTACTTATATAGTAGAATCAGACGCCAGTGAAAAAAGTTATGGAGGAGTCTTAAAATATAGGTATGATAAAGAAAAAATAGAACATCATTGTAGATATTATTCAAGAACATTTACCAATACAAAAATAAGATGGGAAATAAATAGGAAAGAATTATATTCAGTGTATAAATGTTTACTATCATTTGAACCATACATTGTATATAACAAATTCATTAGAAGGACAGATAACATACAAGTAAAATGGTGGCTAACAAGAAAGATACAAGATTCGGTAACTACAAAAGAAATAAGAAGATTAGTATTAAATATATTAAATTTTACATTTACAATTGAAGTAATAAAAACTGACAAGAATGTTATTGCAGATTACTTATCAAGACAAAGCTACTCAAAACAGACAAAGAAAATACAATGGAAGAGATACTCAAAAGCCATTACTACACTTTGCATAAAAGTGGATAGTATGGACAATGAGATACAAAAGCTAACGACTAATGAAGATAATCTGAAGTCTAAAGCTAGTACAAGTCAGCAGCATGACTATAAAAATGCGGAGCTAAGTCGATCAGAAGACTCTGTAAATCCAGAGATAAAAGGTGACGTTGGGAAACACCTTAAAACCCATAATATTTGTTTAAATACAGCTGCAGGTACAAGCAAACAAGTTAGCGATAAACAACATAAAAATGCGAACTTAAACCAGCTATTCGAAAAACCATTTACCCAAAGGACACCTAGACATATGTCCATAGAACCACAAACACCTACATACGCAGATAGTTTAAAAAACCAAAATGAGAAAAAGACATATAACTACATCACACGAACCTATATCGAAAATATCCACAAAATCCAAACTTATTTAAACCGCAACCCCAGATCAACTACAAAAGAACCAAACCAGGATTATTTGACACAAAAGTTACAAGGATTTAACAAGTTAATTGCACGGCCAAAAACTAACGCTAATTTAGTAAGAACATGTTACAACTACGGACTGTTAAATACCGTATACACATACGACGGAGAAGAAGTTAGTGGAATACCAGAACTACACAAAGCATTCGTCACATACAAAAGAGTTACAAAAGGAAATTTATTTTATATAAAATTCTATACAGCACCAGCGGAGATATTATACGAGGAAATAAAACCTTCGATACATGTTATTAAGATAGGACTAACTAAAGATATGATTATACCTGAGGACATCGGACAACAAGAAGAGAAGATATGGATGAAGTCCAGCGATGGATTTTATCATTATTAAAACCAGAAGAACGAACTACGACAAGAGCACTAAAGGCAGGATTTATTTCAACAGAGTTATTAACCAGATATTGCAAGTTAATTGGACATAAATACCCTGATCATATATGTTCAAAGTGCAACGGAGAAGATAACATAATTCCATATGTAGACTTGGAATGATAATAAAGATAGAAACGAAGATAACAATGAAGATAAAAAGAGACAAAGGAAGATGGACAAGATAAGAAGTCAAGAAAGCTAAAGTCATCTACGTATTAATAAGATGTAAAAGTCATAAAGTTATTTAACTTATTAGAAATAGTAGTAGACATGTGTAAAGTAGGAATAGTATAAATAAAGTAAATTAGTCAACAATGTATATTAAAGTAGTAGGTATGGTGTGTAGGGACAAGTGTAAAGAGTAGTGACAAGTGTAGGTATGGGTAGGTATGGGATTGTAAGAAAGCCATCAAGTAGTGTAAAAAAGTCATAAGAGTTAGTAGTACAGTATGTGCACATTATTGTGCATTAATTTAGAGATAAGGTAGGATTTGTAAGTGCAATAGGATTTCCTTTCTATATAAAGGAAGGGACATGTAACATAAAGGACAGACTTGAATAAACGCACTTTCATAAGCACTCTCTCAAATATTTAACTTAAGCTATTCATATTTAATAGATAATGGAACAAACTTCAAATATCATGGATAAGCAAGAGGCAAGGTATATTGTTCAATAAATATGCAGAACTAATTTCATATATTCCTGAATATCATATATATGATTAAATAAATTTATGTTAGTTATTATGTATTAGAATTATTTGAATCATGATTTCTAGTTTATTAGCACACTGGAAACAGGGAGAAAACTTCTATACTATGCCATCCTAATGTTGAAACTGGTAGGCGAGGAAAG
>NW_006239116.1:580511-610022 GCF_000226075.1 Solanum tuberosum | reverse complement strand
AAAAAACTATGAAACTTTAATCTTATATATACTTAAAGATATAGAAATAATTGAATTAAGAAGAATAATATGGGAAAAAATATTTAATGATTATGAAACAGAAGATATATTAAATCAGCAATGGTATGAAATAGACCTACATGATTTAGACTTCGAAAGAATAGAATGGTATGATTTAGAAATAAATTCAGATTAAAATGAACTACGAATATTTACAATATTGGGTAGAATCTATGGAAGATATAAAATTATTAGAACAATTAATGAAGGAAAATTTATATATGTACCAAAGAACCCAAGATATGTTATATCTAAAATACATCACAAATAATATTAAAGAAATATTCAGATTAAAACAACTATCAAAAGAATATTACAATAGATATTATTACATTTTACCATGAAAAAAGAATATTATAATAAAATTTGGCTAGTTAATACCTCACCTACCACACTACCACTTACCAAAAATATTCCTCATCTACCAAAAATAATACCTCATAAAAGTATATGAATTCCGCACCTCCGATGGATTCCGCACCCTCAATTTATAAAGCCTCAAATTTTGCTTCATCCGCTCACTGCCAACTATTGGTTCCAACTGTATTTACTGACTGGTTTCACCTCCCATGACATGTATGGACAACAAATCAAGTTGGGTCATCATTTTGGCCATGTTTTCATCTCTTTCATGGTCCTTCTCAACTTGTTCTTTTCTTAAGCTCACTTGTAAAGTGGGCACTTGGTCCTATCTAGTATGCCATGCTCATTGAACTTTAGTCATATCATTAATAAATAAACAAGTCACATCATATTATTGTCTCATTCACCTTCATCTAACTGATCAACTACACATATATTGACTGAATAAAGGCTGCAATAGAAGTATTGCAGCAGCAAAGTATCCGGAACGCCATGTGCTGGACATTGAAAAAGCAACTTCTTGAACATCAATCACGTCTCATGTAGAGGCACACCTCTAATACGTTTGAAATTTTGGATCTATGTTTAAAGCTTAACCATTTTTTAGGGTTGAAAGAATCTCTCCAGGAAGGCATCATTTAGCTCATCCTACAGAGTGATAGAATCATTTGGCAACTCTGTCAACCATCTTCTAGCCTCCCCCGTCAAAGAGAATGGAAATAACCTCAACCTTACAGACTCTTGAGAGATATTATTGAACACGAAAGGTCCACATACCTACATGAAATTCCAAGGTGTTCTTGGGAATCCTCATGAGCTAGGCTTCAAAAAACTTCTTTCATCTAGAGTAATTGTATGACAGTTCAAGTTATGTGAAACATGGTCCTCCCGATTGTGGGATGAATCCGGATCGCTCCCGTTGTTTGAATGACATTAATGTACATTCATTCAAATCACCCATATTTTCATTTTGAGCATAGTGACTATCGTTTCCACTTCCATGGGCATTCATTGCATAACCTTGCAAATCAGCCAACAACTACACCAAACAACAAATCTACTACAAATAAATAAAATTTAAATCTAATTTCTCAATTAGAATTCTGAACTACCATTCTCCGATAGTGGCGCCATTTTTTATAATGCTCAAATCACTCTTCAAAACTAATCAAAAGAGTGAGTGGTCATTGTCAATAAAAACCATACGAAGAGTTGAAGTCTAATCCCACAAAGAATGGTATATCGTGGAGAGTTCCTATCAAGAATTTTGGACTTTAAATTTGCTCATTTTCTCTAGTAAGAACAATTGGGTGGATGATTCCACCAATTTAATATTAAGTTTTGGTTATCAATTATCGCAATTAAACTAAATGTCGAAGAAATCAAGAGTTAACAAGCAATCTAGGGGTGCAGTGATTGAAAATCAATGTCACATAGGGGTAATTGTGCTTCTCTACGTCATCTTCATTGACGCTAATCATATTTCGATCTTAAAGTATCTACGCAGATAATTTCCTTTTGATCTCATTTAAATGTCAATCTAAACAACCCAATACCTTACTTTATTCTCTCGTTCAACAATAGGGAAAATAGATCTGACTCATAACCTCTATTTGCAAGCAAGTTACAAACATCAAACTTAAGTTGCTAGTATCTGACTAATTACCCACTCCAATCAATCTCTTTTCAGCATCAACCAGAGATCAAAAGTAGGAATTAAATTATAACCTTAATCCATAATTTAACCCCATACTAATTAGACCAAATTCATGTATGAACGACAATAAAAAAGAGCATAACACAATACCCACTACATTAAATCAACACCCAACCCCATAATTGCACCCCTAGATCTTGGGGTTTTAGCCACTCATTACAAAAAGTAAAGAGATTATACCTTCCATGAAAGCAGTCATGGGTAACATGAAATTAAGAAATTACATATAAACACACTTTGGATTCAACTTCAATTTGCCAATTTCAAGTAAAAAGTTGTTAACCGCAAAAGCCAGAAAAGTGTTCTTCAAAGGTATAGTGTTTTCTCTTTCAAAACTCTTCACACACTATGATATTTTCTATTCTATGTCGTCTGATATCTAATTTCTCTCTCCTTTGCGATATTTATAATTTTCCAAAATTAGGCCCAAAATTCCACTATGCGGCTAAATTGGCGACATTAGTCGAGCTCGTTGAATTCATTCGGCGCATCGCTTTTTGCTCCTCAACTCATTTTTTCATGCCCTAGACTTCATGTGTTTTGAACATTAGTTGGCGAACTCGATTGAGTCAGAATTTAACATTCGGAGAATCACCAATCACCACCTTGGTTCGCCTTCCTAGCATTTAATCTTTTGCTTTCGTATTGTCATTTTGGGAGATGTTCATCAAAGCTACCTTTCTCATTTGGCACATTTCCTCGTGCCCCAAGCCTATAACTTGGGCATCGCCAGCACTCGAGAAGCATTGCTGGCCCCAGTGAACCCTTGGCCTGGCTTAACTCTTAACGAAAAACTTACTCAATACATGATGAAATCAAATGTAAAGCTTTACTCAACTTTCTCAAAAGACAAACTCATAATATTTTAGAAATAAAACATTCACTGGCCAAAAGAAGTGACTAAAGTCTAGAACATTAACAACTGAAAATGAAAAAGACTCATGAACTACAATTGTCTATCTATCTATGAAGCCTCTACTAACCAGAGTGGACGTCGGGACGAGACCCACGACACCTTAATAACAAAACTGAAATTATAAAACATAAATGAGGGATCCTCCAGAAGCAAGGAGGCTCACAAAAAAAATCTGGAACTCGACTAGAACAATGAAGCACTAGTTGATGATCCTAGTTACCTGTATTTGCATCATGAAAGATGCAAGCAAACTGGCGTCAGTACATGGAATGTACGAGCTTGCAAGGAGAAATCTAAAACATGACATCAGCTTCAATTGGAACTGAAAAAACAACTTACCTCGTCTCAACTCAACTCAACCTCAACTCAATTCAATATAAAGCAATAACAATAATGCAATATAAACAAAAGATTTAAAAATAGTAGATAACAACTCAATGTATTGGAAAATACAATATAACTCAATTTGTATGTAAAAATACAAAATAAACTCTGTTTGGAAGATTCTCTAACCAACAACCATCACTATGAGCTATGTGATAATATAGCATCTCGCCCATGCTGCCAAAATTGTCCTATACCTTACCAAGGTATAGAACTCCTCAACTAAGTGGATCCATTAAACTATGCTTAAAAAGCAATAAGGAATCATCTAAAAAGTATAACCCTTTCTACCCACATTGGCTACATGGTTTATGAGGACTTTGAGTTATCTGAACTCGTTCCCATATCGGTGCTCAAAATATAAGTTAGCTCATATGTTTAAAAAATTTCATCATCCTCAACTTTGAGATTATTACTCAAAAGATTTTCTATTAAATGAGATAGTACTCAAAACTCCTCTTAAACACCTTGGAAAACGGTGTTTCGCCTCATTTTAAATGTAAAAACATTTAATCTTAGGATTACTTAGTTCCCATATATTCATTTTGAAAAATGAAACTCAACTCTCCTCATCGTTAAACTTAAGTACTCAAGTCATAAAACAAGTTTTTTTTTAAGATTGTAAAAGACTTCTCAAAATCACTCGAAAGAACTCTCAAGGCTTTACTCTTAACTATACCTTGAATTTAAATTATGTATTCAAAGGTTATGATTCATGTTATGAATGATAACTCGATGATTAAATGAGGTTTAGATAGTTAATAATAAGAAACTAGCAAAAATACTGTTTGGGGAGCAAGAGGGTGACGCGGAGATGAATTAAAATATCTGGTCGCGAAATTATTTTTGAAAAAATGGAGTCTGCATTCTCTCTACGACGTGGAGAAAAAGGAAATTCTTTGGGGAGCATATCCACAATGCGGACTTGGCACCTCGCAAACTTGATTCAACTCATACCCACAGAAATTATTAGGTAAAAACTCTCAAATTCTTATAACCCAGAACAATTTTAGAGAAACCCACCCAAGAATTATCAATTTACTAAACTCCTTAACAGAACCCTCGCCTCAAGAACTCAACCAAACATCAAAATTCAATAATAGAGAGCAACACTTCAAGAACACTCATCAAGAACTTAATTTATCAATCTTTATCGATTAATTCGCTAATGTAAATCATAATTGGCATGTGGGTGAACGAACCCATCACTATGGAAACCTACATACTTCGATTTGGCGAAACAGTTCCTTGATTCACAAGAAATCTTGATCGTTCTTCCGTTTCTCCTCTTTTCTCTTCGTGAACTCTCTTCTAAAACCCTAAGCATACATTAGGATTGTAAAACTGACCAAATTAGATTTGACCCAAAATATTACTAAAAAACGTTTGAACATTATGGGGTAAGGCAAAGACCAAAATACCCCTCACTAATTCGGGTAACTTTCTTTTACTAGACATGCTAACTTCAAATGATCATATCTCTCTCATCTGAACACGAAATTTAGCAAACTCGATGGTGTTGGAAAGAGGATTCCAAGACCCTTCATGTGTTATCTTATGGGCCACCTAACTCATCTTGTACTGAAAGCTATGGTCATTTGAAGTTGACCCAAAACTCACAACTTAAGCTTAACTTGAAAAAAAAATTAATTGGCTCTTTTCAAATTGGTTCTTTCTAAATTTATCCTTTTCTAAGGCTGAGGTGTTACAATATCTCCCCATTGGGAACATTCATCCTGGAATGAGATTACTCTAAGTAAACTAAGGGTGGCAACATCTAACACCCAGCTCAAACACCCAACATGCAAATTAACACAACATTTCAACTTAAAAAGTACCAAGAAATGAATTAGTACCTTGATTTGGTTCTCCGGACTCAAATAGATGTGGGTATTTCTTCTTCATATCCTTCTTAGCCTCCCAAATAGGTTCCTCAAAAAAGTGGTTCCTCCATAAGATATTGACTGATGCTACCTTCGTGGTCCTCAATTTGCGAACCTGATGATTCAGAATCTAAACGAGAATCTCCTCATAAGATAGGTTGTCCTTAATACCAATATCTTCAGTTAGTATAATAAGTGAAGGATTGCCCACGCACTTCTCCAACATTAAAATATGGAATACCAGATTGACTGCTGCTAACTCTGATGGTAGCTCCAACTCATAGGCTACATTTCCAATCCTCTTGGATATCCTGTAAGGACTAATATACCGAAGACTAAGCTTTCCCTTCTTGCAAAATCTCACAACACCCGCCTTCAAATAAACCCAATCATCTACCTCAAACACCAAGTCTCTTCTCCTAACATCTTTATAGGATTTCTGATGACTCTGCACTGTTTTCAACCTTTCTTGAAAGGTCTTCACTTTCTCCATTGCTTGATGAACCAAGTCTGGTCCTATCAACCAGGCCTCACCAACCTCAAACCATCCAATAGGAGATCTATAGCTTCTCCCATAAAGAGCTTCATAAAGAGCTATTTGGATGCTATAGTGACAACTGTTATTGTAAGCAAACTCTATAAAAGGTAAGTGATCATCCCAACTACCCTTGAAATTGATCACGCATGCCCTCAACATATCCTCTAAAGTCTGAATCGTACGCTCTACTTGACCATCAGCCTAAGGATGAAAGGTAGTATTAAGGTTCACCTTCGAACCAAAACCCTTATGAAAAAACTTCCAAAATTGTGTGGTGAATTGCACACCTCTATCTGTAATAATGGATATTGAACTCCATGAAGTCTGATTATCTCTTAAATATATAATTTGGCATAATCCTGTTTTGAATAGGTAGTCTTTACCAGTAAGAAATGGGTTGATTTAGTCATCTGATCTACAATTACCCAAATCAAATCATGCTGCCATTGAGACCATTGTAAGCCAGTAATAAAATCCATATTGATCATCTCCCACATCTATTCCGAAAGATCTATGTTCTGAGCCATACCACCGGGCCTCTAGTGTTCTACCTTGACTTGTTTGCAATTCAAGCACGTAGCAATGATGAGTCCTAGATTTGGACTCATTTAGGGTTGTATTTGTATAGTTTTAGTGTCCTCAAATGATTATTTTGTGCCAATAACTTATGTAAAGTCCTTAATTTTTAGGATTATGGATTAAGGAGCAAAGCATGGACACTAACTTGCAAAAAGGAACAAAGCGAGCTAAAAGAACAAAGAAATGAAAGCCTGTTGATCGCCAAGTCCCTTTGGTGAGTCGCCGAACGGCCTAATGACCGCCTAAAGTTCCAGTGTGCCAAGCCCTGAAGGAGAAAACCAAATTGGCGAGAGAAAGGAGCAGTCGGTGGATTGCCGAATAGTTTCGCGATGCTGTGTTTGATCGCCCAAAGTTACTGAACTTGAGGAAGCTGAAGGCCAAAGGCAGAAAGGCGAAGGCATTGACCAAAGGGCGGATCATCGAGCTGATCGGCGAACCCCACTTACTGCGTTGAATGGCCTTTCGCAGTATATATTTGGCAACTATAAATACATTTTTAAACAATTAGTTTAAGAGCTTTTAGTCATTAGGAAGTATCATATTTTTGAATATTGAGTATTTTGAACTGAGAGAGAAGTTTTTTCTTAGTTTTGAAGAATTGAGGTTCTTCACTTTTGAGAAATTTGAAGTGGGTCTTTGAGATTCTTCCATTTGGACCGTTGTAAAGACGAAATTAACCATACCCAGTTGATGGAAACTCAGTTTAGTAACGATTTTTATCTTTTTGTGATGGCTAGCTAAAACCCCAATTCTTTGGGTGTGATTATGTGATTATGGGTTGATTTAGCTTTTGGGTATTGCTAATTGTTAGTTTAAATGTTGTTTAGAAGTGATTTTAATCATTAATTTTGATTTAATTTAAAGAATTGTTGTTTCAACAACCTTCGTGTTTTTGTCTTGCTCGAGAGAGAGGTTTTAAAACCAAGATTACTGAATTGATGGTCTGTGGGTATTGGGTTGTCATGGGTTCAGCGAGAGAGAGTGAATCCTAAACCTTTTTCCACACATTCAGGTCGAGAGAGTGTCTTATATGGTAATATAGTCGCTTAATGATCATAAGCTATTTTTTTATGTAAAAGCAGTGGGAAATGGAAGTCGACGGAAGTTATAGTAAGTTTCTTTGATAAACTTTCTGAAATTTGGGTTAAATGTCTCAGAGCTAAATTTCAAAAAGTTTATCAAAGAAACTTACTCTAACTTTTGTCGACATTCATTTCCCACTAACTTGACATACAAAATTAGCTTACGATCATTAAGATACTATATTACCTTATAAGACATCCTTCTTAGCATATAAACCACTCATAATCTTACCTCGAAGTTAATGGTTAACTTAAACCTTCTTAACATGTGGGATGTTAGAAGAGACATTCTTTAACTCAAACTTGTTTAAGGGCATCTTTAACTCAAAAATTTAGTACAATTCTTTGAATTTTACAACCCCTTTGCAACCCTATTCTCCTGACGTGATACAACAAGTCGTATAAACCTCATTCACTCATGCAGTGTTACACATATTATACAAAAGAACCATGGGGACTCACAACCTTGTTAGCTTTTCCTTGCTCAATTGGGTTGTATTATTGCCTAGTTGACCTTATGTTGTTAAAATTTAATTTAGTTGTGACCTTGTCTGTCTAGGTCGATATTAAAGGTTGCTTGGTTGGCCTAAGCAGTATAATTTCAGATGATATATAGTCGGCTTCTCGGTTAAGTGTATATCATGACCACTCGCACCCTCCCACTATTTTGGCGTGTGACACTTCTTCTACTGATTTCACCACTCAAAAATGATAGAAAATTTAATTCTTAACAAGAATATATATGAAAAATTGAGGGTTGGTTCTCTAACAATTACGATTTCTACAAGATTATGTAACAAAACATGGGGTTAACGTAAATGGTAAATGAACAAGTTGGTAAAGACTAGGGATTTATGCATAGTGTTAGGGGTTTCAACTCGAATATGTATAACTTAACCAAACATCATTATTTGATACATGAATAAAGTTTTATCTAAGATACACTCGATATTCTCCCAAACTATAAAATGTATATCTATTGGATTCTCCCGAACTCCAAGACCCTTGAAAATAAAATAGCAAAAAGAGCTTGAGTAGATAGACTATTCCCAGCTTAATATCATTAAATGTGAAACTACTCGAATTATTTGTCAAGACCCAAAGTATACCCAAGACATGACATGGCGTATAAGACCCCGAGAGGTGCTACACAAGCCAATTAGCATACATAATACAAGATAATAGAAACAGAAGAATTTGATTGGTAAAGATTCTTTGGTTAAGTGGAATTTTATTCTTGTTACTTATAGTTGAATCTACTTATTTTTAGTTTTGGTTTGTGTTGTTGTTTTAAACAGAGGAAATGAGTGTCAACAGGAGCAATGGTAGCCAAGTGGGCCACCAAGATGACATCGTCAACCTCAACAATGTCAATGAGCCGAATGTTAATGACCCTCATCTAATGGGTGGAATTGGTTCCATTCGCTTACCGCCAGCTGAAGGGAACGCAGTGTTCCACATTACAAGCACCATGTTGCAGCTCTTGCAATTGAAAGGGTTGTTTTCCACACATTCAACTCGAGAGAGTGAATGGTCTAAAGCGTAGGATGTTCTTATTTGCATGCTTGTTTGTGTTCGAGAGAAACCAACTTGATTCGGGGTAAATTGTTCGAGAGAAAGTTTATCCCCTCTAAAGTCTAGCTTATTCACTAATTTTTAGGTATTTCCTAACAGTTGCAATCACCCATTTGTCTATATTAACCTATAATCAAATCACATCCCAAAAACCCGTCTCATTATTGTTATTTCATGTTATTTGCTATTGTTGTAGCTGATAGTTAAAACCAAAACCCCCATTTGACATTCGTGTCACTCTTTAATTTGAGTTATATCTTTATTTGATAATGTCTATTCCTATGGCTGATTTGACCACATTTGTACTTTTCTATTGAAGCTTAATCTTGTACCACTCCCTGTGTGATTCGACCCTAACTCATTTAGTTGGGTTATATACTGACTAACGATCTTTGACTCTTAGAACTGGATTAAGTGTCTTTGATAGCGTTATTCAATCAAAAATGGTGCCGCTGCCGGGGAGTGGTGTTGGTTAAGATTCTTTGGTTAAGTGGAATTTTATTCTTGTTACTTATAGTTGAATCTACTTATTTTTAGTTTTGGTTTGTGTTGTTGTTTTAAACAGAGGAAATGAGTGTCAACAGGAGCAATGGTAGGCAAGTGGGCCACCAAGATGACATCGTCAACCTCAACAATGTCAATGAGCCGAATGTTAATGACCCTCATCTAATGGGTGGAATTGGTTCCATTCGCTTACCGCCAGCTGAAGGGAACGCAGTGTTCCACATTACAAGCACCATGTTGCAGCTCTTGCAATTTTGCAATTGAAAGGGTTGTTTCGTGGGTTAGCTCATGAGGATCCCCATGAGCATTTAAGAAATTTTATTGATATGTGCAGACCATTATCCTTCAAGAATATATCCCAAGAGTCGGTCTGGTTGAGTTTGTTCCCATTTTCTTTGATGGGAGAGGCATGTAAGTGGCTGGCTGAATTGCCATGAGACTCAATCACTTCGTGCGAAGAGCTTGTCACCGCATTTCAAGTGCAATTTTTCCCTCCTTCGAAGATGATGACTCTTCGGGACAACATCCAAAGCTTCAAGCGTTTGGAGGGTGAGCCAATTCATGAGACTTGGCTACTATTCAAGATGTTGGTGTTGCAATACCCAACTCATGGTTTGCCCGACAATGTTTTGCTGCAATATTTTTACCGAAGCCTTGATTCGGTGAATAAGGGCATAGGTGACCAACTTTCTCCGGGAGGTTTGATGCAACAACCTTACATTATAGGAGCCCAAATTTTGGATGGTATGACCACTATTAATCGAGCTTGGTACACCCATGAAGATCAAGTCTCCCCTCTCACGTTTAAATTGACCAAAGAGAAGCTTAAGAAATACCAAGAGAGGGATCATAACATGGAAAGGATCATGACACAACTTGACATTTTGTCCAAAAATGTCATGGGAGTTGGTGCGAGAAGTGTGAATGTTGTGGGTGTTGGGTGTCTAAACCCCGATGAGGCCAAGTTTGAAGCATTTTACAATGAAGAGGTGAACTTTCTAGCCAACTAAGAAAGTGGTTATCGTACAAACTTCCCTAGACAGGGTGGTAACCAAGGTTGGAACAGGGAGGAAGGATGGAGAGATGGTGATAGAGAGTGGATGGATCGTAACCCCACTTGGAAAGAAAGAGATGGGGAGAAGGACAGGTACATTCCTCCCCACGAGCGTCCAAAGCCAAAGGATTTCGAGGGTGGTCAGTATGAAGATATGTTGTCTCATAGTCTCAACAAAGTTGAGGGGTCCGATAAAATTTTGAAATAAATGAAGGAAGATGTGTCGACCCTTATCCAGACGGTTAGTTCTCACTCCATCTCTATCAAACAGTTGGAGACCCAGATGGGTCAGATCTCGTCTCATTTACACCTGCGACAACAAAGGGGTTGCCTAGTGACACTATGGCTAACCCCAAGAATGATGTTTGAGCGAGGACTTGCGTTATGCCATGACGTTAACTAAGGCACTGTTTGGGAGGCAACCCAAGTTTTATTTGATTTCTTTTTTATTTTGAAATAATAGTGCGTTGATTGTGCAGGTGAAAAGGGGGAATGTGTTTGAGAATTACAGGTTGGCGAGCTAAATGTCTGAGAAATATAGGTTGGCGAGCTAAATGTCCAGTCAGCGACTCGCCGAATAGGTCGGCGAGCAAGACTTGGACCGCCATTGGACTCTAGTAATTATGAAGTTGGAGTCTGTAAAACTCGGCGAGCCCAGGAGCAAATCGGCGTGTCGCCGACCCACAACTTTGTCCGCCGTTTGAACCCCTATTTTACTTGGAGGTCCTGTAAAACTCAGCGAGGTAAGTTCCAACTAGGCGTGTCACTGAGTGGGTCGCCGAGCAAGACTAATGTCGCCGAATGGGCTAGAACTGGATGGTTTTAAAGTTCAAAAGTTCAAAATCTTTTCATTCCCTCACTTTTTAACATCCCAAACTCAACCCGTACTATATTTTCCTATATTCTTATGTTTTTATCACGTATTAGTCGTCAATTGTGTGTTCGGAGTGGATATTTTTGCCACCTAGCATTTAAACTGATTTATTTGGCATTAAAGGTTTGTTTTTCGAACCCCAAAATTGTATCTGGCGATTTGTACCCATTTGCAATTTATCTTCTCTTAGTGATATGTGTTGGGACTCTCTTGTCGTAATTGTATGCTTGAATGCCTGTTTTAGTTGGAATATCATGCCTATAATGCCATATTGTTGATTTCCCAAGATTTCGTGCATAAAATTGATCAAATCTTGTTAGGTTGAGTTTTGTTGTTGTTGGGTCTAGTTGGGTGAAGTCTAAGTAACCCGTATATTTGCTAAATGATGTATTTTTCCTGATGATGGAGCGTTTGATGTCATTCCTAAGGGAGAAAGTCATCAAATGGCCAAATTTGGCCAAACAGGGAGAAGTCTGAGTATCCCGAGGGCATGGGTGTAATGGGTCTAAGCCTAATTGAAATAGTGTATGTTTTGATTTTGTTTTTGGCAACTGCGGGGTTGAATTTAGAAGTGAGGTTGATAATAGGCAAGTTGGGCAGTTTGGTGAGCTGGGTCGAGCTCGCCAAACCACTCGCCAGTTCGCCGAATCCCCCTAGATCGCCTTTATTTTCATGCCAAATTAGAAATTGGGTTCTGTAACTTTTGGTGAGAAGCCTGAGATCACCGAGTGCACTCGGCGACTCACCGATTGTCTTTCTTGATCGCCCTTTCTGCGCCCCTAATCCCTAAAATGTAGTGTAACTTTCGGCGGGCTAGTCCTTGCTAACCGAATGTTGTTTGCGATTCAGCGAAAGGGTAATCCCATCACCGACATGCCATTTTTCTAGGAAATTTTTTACCCATTCCTTTCGGCGATCCTGATCTAGCTCGCTAAAACGATTTGACGACTCAGCCACCGGTTCAACGAGTCTGTCTGCAACTATTTTTCTGCAATTTTGCTTGAATTGTCCCTAACTATTTTTTATGTTTTTGCAGATATGGCTAGAACCAACCTTGACATGCCGCCACGTAAGAGATCACGGGGCATCGTGATAAATGAAGGGGGAATCCTCCCAAGAAGGGAAAGACAGAGCCTAAAAAAGGAGGCAAGGGTAAAGGCAAGAGGCCTATGACTGAGGTTTCGAAGCACAACTTTGGCAGTGAATGCTCTCAAACTGCATTCTCCAAACCAGATGATGACTAGCCACTGCAGTCCAGGAGAGTTGAGATACATGCTAGGTCTCATCCTGACTCAGTGAGAGTCCTAGTAGCCACCCCTTCTACAACAGAGACAGTTCCAACTCCGGCACCTCATGTGGCTCTAGTGCCACTAGTGGTTACTCCTCCCTGACTCCTTAATAGATTGAAAGTCGATGGATTGCGAATAATTTTGGAGGAGAAACTGCTATCCATAGAGGGTCTTGAGGGAAGATACTCCGCAGTAAGGGACACCCTCCATTTTTACCGGTTTGAGCAGTTCACCAGGCACCGAGGCCCCTACATTCCTACATGGGTCCGGGATTTTTATACACCATACGGATAGCTGGTGCCCAAGGGGAAGAAAAAGGCGCCTTCAGACCGGTGAAGTCGGTCATGGTCTGGGGAAGGAAGTCGGGTGTACCAGTGAGTACATTAACAATGTACTAAACAAGGCTCTAGGGGCTCCACTTGCTTATGAGGGCCTACCTATTACTCAGTCCCTAGATGATTAAAGGGCTGGCTTGTACCATTGATTTCTGATACCACCCCGAGGTGGATCGAGGTAGGATCCCTAATCGAGAATAAGGGCCTGAATATTGTTGCTCGATACTGGTTTGGATTCATTAAAAGCTCCATTCTACCTTCCCAGAACGAGTCCATCCTCCAGAATCCCAAGGCGGCCTACCTTGGGTCGATCATATCCAGGAGGAGCATCAACATGGTACTCCTTATAGAGTAGGAGATGGCCATGAGGGCCAAACAGAAATAGACCTCCCTACCATTCCCGGTGTTGATTATAGAGCTGTGCGGGAGTGCTGTAGTTCCTGGGTGATAGAGAATACTTATATTATAATCCTTAAGTAACTCCAACCACCTCCTCTATCTGAGATTAAGCTCTTTCTGACTGAACACATATTGAAGACTCTTTTGATGGGTGAACACATCAACATGAATACCATAGAGATAGTGACGCCATATTTTCAAAGAGAACACAACAACAGCAAACTCTATATCATGGGTTGGGTAATTCCTCTCGTGAATCTTAAGATGTTTGGAGGCATAAGTTAAAAGTTTTCCATTCTGCATAAATACACAACCCAGTCCAACTCTGGACGCATCATAATACACAATAAAACCTTGTGTACCTTTTGGTAAGGTCAACACTTGGGCAGTAATCAACCTAGTTTTCAATTCCTAAAAGCTTTTCTCACAATCTACATACCATTGAAACTTAACTATTTTCCGAGTCAACTTAGTCAATGTTGATAAAATAGACGAAAACCCCTCGACAAACCTTTTATAATAACCAGTCAATCCCAAGAAACTCCTAATATCAGTTGGAGATGTGGGTCTAAGCCAGTTCTGCATTGCCTCAATCTTTTAAGTGTCAACTCAAATCTCATCACCAGATATAATGTGGCCTATGAATTCCACTGACTAAAGCAAAAATTGCACTTTGAGAATTTAGCATACAACTCTTTATCCTTGTTAGTTTGAAGAACTTCTCTGAGCTGACTAGTGTGATCCTCTTAATTCTTTGAATAAATCAGAATGTCATTGATGAATACGATAACAAACATATTAAGATAGGGCTTAAACTCTCTTAGGAGTGACTCCGGGAGATAGGAAGAGTATCAAGTAGAATATCTGTACCGAAGTCTATTTCTCTCTTAGGAGTGACTCCGGGAACTGACTGAATAGGTGGTGTCTCAACACTAGAGTCATTATATGAGTAGGGTGATGGAACTATCCGAAAATAATTTTGAGCATTGGAAAGCTAAGTTTATAGATGGCCTTCCTCCTTTGTTTGCCGAGCATGTTAAAAGGATTTTGAGAAATGAACTTGGAGAAATCCCGTATAAAGATTATACTTATGGTAAGCTGATAGGAGTTTGTACTTAGGAAGGTATAAATTTGTGCAATGAATAAAAGCTCTCCAGACAACTTAAGATTGACAAGTTCAAGGAAAGATCTCAGATAGGAGACTTTTGTACACAGTTCGGTTTACCTGATGTTCCGGCTAATAGCAGGAAGAAGCATAGGGATTCTAGTGATTCTAGGAACCCTGATAAATATTATAGGAAGAAGAGGTCTAGATATAGATCTAAGGAGGAGCGAGACACTAGAAGAGCCTCTCGTAAGTCTAATAGATTTACCAAGAGTAGGTGTAAACGAGAGCTCGCCAAGATTAGGTGTTATAAGTGTGGCAATTTTGGGCATATAACACCCAATTGTAAGCTTGAAAAGCTGAAGACTTTAGAATTAGATGAAGAAATTCATGATAAGGTTTATAGTTTCTTATACACTTTGGTTCTGAGTCTGATTATGCTTCTGATTCAGGTTCTGAAGAAGAGATTGATCTGCCTGATTTATCTGATAATAATCATCAGCATGTTAATATAAATTCTTGCAATAATTGTCACGGTGATATTTGCTCTTGTGAATATGATGAGTTTTATAAATTAGAATCTCAATTTGAAGATTTAAATTTGAATACTATTACTTTTGATAATGTAGTAGAACTTTTGAAAGAAGTTACTGATAACAATCTTCGTGAAATAATTATTCAATTAGCTATTAGTAATTCTGCTAGTTCAAGTTTTGAAAAAAATTCAGAAAAACCAAAGAATGATTTTGAATTTGAATATTTTGCACCTTATTCTTTGTCTGAAATTAATAGCAGACTTAATAAACAAACTATTTCTACAACGGATTCTTCTTTTGATGATTTAAAAAATGAGATTAAATCTATTAAACAAAAGCAATTGATTTGTGATCATCGTCTCACTCAGATAGAAACTGTTAATAACAAAGGTAAAAATATTGCTGAAGAAAATACTCTCATAAAATCTTTTAACCTTGATCCTAAATAAGGCATGTTTTTAGGAATGATGCAAATAGTTACTGCTCATAAATGATATGTTAAATGCACCATATTGACTAATAATAGCTTCTCTATAACTGATGTTGCTAGGATTGATAGTGGAGCCGATGTTAGTTGTATTCAAGAAGGTCTTGTACCTACTAAGTATTTTGAAAAAATTACTCATATGCTTAAATTTGCATCTGGACACGCTTTAGATATAAAGTATAAATTGCCTAATACTCGCATTAGACAGAATAAAGTTTTCATTCCACATTTCTTTTCCTTGGTTAAAAATCAGTTATACCCTCCAATTATACTTGGAACCCCTTTTATAAATGTTATTTATCCTTTTACTAGCATAAATGCTAAAGGTTTTTCGGCTACTTATGAAGATAGAGATATTAGTTATACTTTTATCACTAACCTTATTTCTTGTGATATAAATGTTTTAATTGAAATGAAACAAAAGCATGTTGATTCTCTGCAACTTGAATTGTTTAGCATAATTATATTAGATACTTTGAAATCCACCAAAGTACAGAAAAAAATTGAATTAATTTCTAAACAAATTGCTATTGATATTTGTGATGATCATCCCAGTACTTTTTGGAATCAGAAAGAGCATATTGTTACTCTTCCATATGAAGATGATTTCTGTTAAAATGATATTCCTACTAAATCCCGTCCTTGCCAGATGAACACCGAATTGGTAGAATTTTACAAAAACGAAATTGATAATTTATTACAAAAAGATTTGATAAAACCTTCAAAATCACCTTGGTCTTATACTGCATTTTATGTTAACAATGCTGCTGAGAAAGAACGAAGTATCCCCAGGTTGGTCATCAACTATAAACTTTTAAATAAATTTTTAAAATGGATTAGATATCCTATTCCAAATAAAAGAGATTTACTGTTTAGATTATTTGATGCCAATATATTTTCAAAATTTGATTTAACATCAGGATATTGGCAGATCCAAATATTTAAAGAGTATGCTTATCAAACTGCTTTTAATGTCCCATTTGGGCAATATAAATGGAATGTTATGCCATTCGGTTTGAAAAATGCTCCATCTGAATTTCAGAAAATCATGAATGAAATTTTCAACCCATATTTGAATTTTATCATTGTTTATATTGATGATATTTTGGTATTACTTAAAAACAGTTGAAATGCGTATTAAGCATTTAGATATTTTCAAGAAAATTGTTATACACAATGGTTTGGTCATTTCTAAACCAAAAATGAGTTTATTTCAAACTGATATTAGATTTTTTGGACATTATATCTGTCAAGGGATTTACTCCAATTCAAAAATCGATTGACTTTGCCTCGAAATTTCTTGATGTTATTACTAATAGGACGTAATTGCAAAGAATTTTGGGAAGTTTAAATTACATATCCCCCTTCTATAAAAACTTATCTCGAGATTCGGCCCCTTTATATGACAGGCTAAAAAAGGGTCATAAATCACCTTGGACTGATAGTCACACCACTTTGGTAAAGAATATTAAACTTTGTGTTCAATCTTTACCTTGTTTAACTCTTGCTAACCCTGCTTCGCAGAAGATTATTGAGACTGATGCGTCTAATATTGGTTTTGGTCGGATTTTGAAACAAATTAATTCCCACGACAAAAATGAATATTTGATCAGATTTCATTTTGGAAAATGGAGCGATGCCCAGAAGAAATATGCTACGGTGGCTCATGAAATGTTAACCATCGTCAAATACCTGTTAAAGTTTCAAGATGATTTATATAATCAGAATTTGTTGATAAAAAATGATGCACAATCAGTGAAGTATATGTTTAATAAATATTTTAAACATGACGCATCAAAATTGATTTTTGCTAGGTGGCAGGCCCAGCTAGCTCCTTTTGACTTTGAAATTCTATATAAAAAAGGAGTTGATAATTCATTACCGAATTTCTTATCCCGTGAATACATTCAATCAAATGTTTTTTCAAACTTTCTTCGATGATGAAACTCTTATTTCCATTCTAAGGACCCTTCCCTTACCTAGAGATCTGAAAGACCTTATCCTTAAAAGAGTTGTTGATGATATATTGAGAGAGGATTTCTCTTATATTCTTCTAGAATATTACTCCGATGATTATGAGACTGATTACGGAGAATATTACTTGAAAGAACACAAAGTGTTTGTTTGCTGGATGGACCCTCCTTGGGTAACCAAGGGTCGAGGCAGGGGTAATCACCCCCGAGGAAGGGGAAGATCTTTCCCAGGATTGTCATACAGATACTCTTCTAATTCCCTAATTCTACAAAGAGGAGGAATGAGTTTGATAAATGCCAAAGTCACTCAAAGTGCGGCATCATCATCAATACATCTAAACGATATTCCAGAAAATAGTCCGCTATACGCACAACTACATGCATATTTGTCTGAGAAGAAAAGTGATATTTTTGCCTCTATCACTAAAGAAGATGTTGATGATATCAAATCTTTTGAAAAGGTATCAAAGAAAGAAATGATATTTCTTTTAGAAAACTCTGAAATTCGGAGAAAAGAAGAACCCTGGAAGATATTCCAGCGATACTTGATTAACGGGTTATATTTTCCGGGTGAGTCATACAAAACCCGATCTTACTATGAGACTATTTTGATAAATACTGATAGTGTCAAATTTCAGCACTTCTCAGGATACAACACCAGCGTTAATGTTTATAACTTCTCCAAAATGATCATTAAGCAGATTATATCTATTGAAGATTGGGGTATTTCCACAATGAAGGACATGCAGATCAGCCTGAATAAGGTCCCTATGAATTTCACTTATTGGGACTATTAATGCTTTTGATAAAATCGTCTACTATAATAATTAGCGACATAAGCATGCTTGATTTATTAAAATTTGCGTTAAAATATTTGCGGAATCCATCCCTAATTGGTTCTTGAACTGGTGGTCATATCACGGTCCAACAACAAAGATTCTGCCTGATTCATTTCTTCAATTATATAAAGAATGGGTTAAGGTTTCACCAAATCTTAACGAGTTATAACCTGCAGATCATATTTGGTATATTGAAAAAATTTAACAAATTTATATTTTCATTGAAAATCTATTCCATATATTCATAAATGAACCCCAGAAGTGGGATTCACCGAGAAGCAAATTCCTTGTTTATATAGAACCTTTCATAATAATTTTGGGACAAATTGATAAAAAAAGATCTCAAGACGAAGTCTCTATATGGACAAGAACTGTTGGATCTAATTGCAAGAAAGATCCAAGAATAATGTATTTCTTCTCACAAGGGATCAATGCCGACAGCCCAGTTAGGCACATTGCAAGAAAAATTTTCATTCAAGATGGAAATAAAGAAGAAATGATTAATAATTATCTAGACGAAGTCAGGAGGAATCTACTCCTCAATATTAATCAATACTAAAAATCAGACACTTCTATGAGAAATGAGACGAGCGATGATATCTCAGAAGATACTCAAGAAGCTCAGCTTGACGAGTCAGCTAAACCCATTTCAGAAGATACGCTGAAAAAAGGCGAAAGATTTCCTCCGAGAACTAAAGAAAAAGGACAAGCTGTGAAGCTTATCTCCAACAGTAAAAGTCACTATCAACAGTAGATACACTGTTGATTAACAGTAGAAACATGTTACTGTAGATAAGGGACCCACTTATAAGGGACCCGCCATTACTATATAAATAAGTTTAGTTTTAGTTTGAGGAAGAAGGTTGAAAAACTCTCTCTCTCTTTAGCACTCTCTCTTGTAAAGCTCTCTTTTGTAAAGTTTAAAGTTCGCCGGAATACTTACCAGAGTTTATAAAGTGTATAGTTCTCTTCTGAGCCTTGAAGTCGGCCACCTTTTTCAAGGTACTATTTTATTTCTGTTTTAATCTTTTGGTATTATTTCTCAGATCTAAGTCGTGACCATGTCCGGCTAAAACTTCATATCTATATTGGATAAATAACTTCGCCTTTATATCTACCATGAAAGATCTAGACTTTATCAAAATATAAATAAATTTATATATGGTTTCTTGACTTGGTTCTAAGTTGGTGGTACAGTCAGATTCGATATTGTTTTCATTGGCTTTATTTTAGTGACTCCGCCTAGCCAGTCGTGGTTTTAAGTCTGTTAAAGGAGAAAAGGGCGCCATATACCTAGTTAGATATGCTAGACACATTGGCTCAATGAAAATACGTATAAAATCTTTGCAGGCCCCTTGCTTGGGTAAAAGGATGAGATCCTACCATACAGTAATAAAACCATATAAACATTGGTATATATTTCGATTCGATTTAAAAATCAGATGCTAGCAATCTAGATTAAAGATGACCGCACAGACTACTGCTCGTCATTTGAGATCCTGCAACTGTTGTTTCAACAACTTGTTTCAACAACAACAACAACTTCTTGTTACAAAAACATCAACAACTTGTTTCAACAACAACAACAACTAGTTACAACAACAACAACAACACCAACACCAACAACTTGTTTCAACAACAACAACTTGTTACAACAACAACAACAACAACAACAAATCTTTTTACTGGCCAACTTCGACGCTGGCAGCAATAAGAGTAGGTATTATAAGTCTATTTTCTATGCCAATAATATTTAAATATTTAATATATAATTTAATAATATGTGTTCCACTATTCTTTATATATAAATTCACTTGTATTTTATTAGAGGTTTATTTTATTAAATTAGTCTTATTAGCTATGTTTTAAAATATTGTTTGAATATTACTATCTCATGCATTTATTTAGTGATAAAATAATATTAAAAAACAACAAAAAAAAATCTCTGGCCAACTTCGATGTTGGCAGCAATAAGAGCAGGTATTATAAGTCTATTTTCTATGCCAATAATATTTAAATATTGAATATATAATTTAATAATATGTTTTCCACTATTCTTTGTATATAAATTCACTTGTATTTTATTAGAGGTTTATTTTATTAAATTAGTCTTATTAGCTATGTTTTAAAATATTATGTTTGAATATTACTATCTTATGCATTTATTTAGTGATAAAATAATATTAAACAACAACAGCAAGCAACAGCAACAACAACAACAACAAATCCTTTTACTGGCCAACTTCGACGCTGGCAGCAATAAGAGCAGATATTATAAGTCTATTTTCTATGCCAATAATATTTAAATATTGAATATATAATTTAATAATATGTTTTCCACTATTCTTTGTATATAAATTCACTTGTATTTTATTAGAGGTTTATTATATTAAATTAGTCTTATTAGTTATGTTTTAAAATATTAAGTTTGAATATTACTATCTTATGCATTTATGTAGAGATAAAATAATATTAAAAAACAATATATATTTTTTATTTGACAAAATGTATAAAAGAAAAGAAAATTTTATTTTTATGGTAAGCAAAAATTAAAATTAGGTACTAATAAAATTGGTTTCAAAATAGATATAATAAGATAGAAAATGAAACAAAACATGAAAGAGAAAAGGGAGGAAAGAGAAAAAATGGTTAAGGAAAATCTGAATTGACATCATATATCACATTAAAATGAATATAAAAATACTCTCACACAAATATGAGTTGGTGTGCCTCATCCATAGTAAAATCTCACCTAAAAATGATCAATAAAATTGAAGGATAATATACTTGGTGGCGATGTACTGTCACTGTATATACCCTTTAATCTAGGTAACTTTTTGTCCTATATATCTCTTCATTCGTTTTAGTTAACACATTGATTTTTCTCCCCACATAACCATCATCAAAATTTTATAAAGTTGCTTTATTCTCATCATATTCTTTTTTCATCATTTCAGTAAAGTAAAGCATAATCGATTATTAAAATCTTGGCATGTTAGTGAGTTAGCCATCAATATTTGTTTGAATTCAATGTTTTGCTGGCCATGACGATGTCAATTTCATTTGCGAACCAACTTCACATATCTCAAGAAAACATTATGTATCAGGTAACTTGCCAAATTCAGTTTGTTTGATTTCAGTAATTACTACCTATCTAGTTTATATTAAGTGAATTTTTGAGATTTTTTTATAGTCTAAATAAGTGGATTTTGTTGAGACTTTGTTCATATTTATCTTTTATCTAATAAGGTTCTTTACTACTTCATATTTTTTAAGAAAATAATTTGAGAATAATATAAAAAGACAATAATAGAAAGTAACCTTTTATTTATGTTCTAAAAAAAATTCTTAAAGAGTATGTCATACCCCAACAATTCACTAACGAAGTAGTTTATACAAGAATAAGTTAATGAGAAGATAAATTATTAATATGATGGATAAAACAATGCCCCTATAATAAAAATATCTATTTTGGATATTTTCCTTTTTACTGAACTACTGGAAATGTATGATAATAAAGAAAAGGCTTAATACACCAATAATTACTTAAATTTTCAACAAATTTCATTTTGACATTCTAATTACTACTTGTTTTAATAGAATACCTGAACACATGATAGAATATTTGTGTTAGACACTTTCGATTCAATTTTGAAATTTTATCGTATATGTGTGTATTGTGTTTTATCTAGGATGCTACATGAGAGAGTGGCTCATAATACAGGCATATTTGTCTGAGAAGAAAAGTGATACTTTTGCCTCTATCGCTAAAGTAGATGTTGATGATATCAAATCTTTTGAAAAGGTATCAAAGAAAGAAATGATATTTCTTTTAGAAAACTCTGAAATCCGGAGAAAAGAAGAACCCTGGAAGATATTCCAGCGATACTTGATTAACGAGTTATATTTTCTGGGGGAGTCATACAAAACCCGATCTTACTATGAGACTATTTTGATAAATACTGATAGTGTCAAATTTCAGCACTTCTCAGGATACAATACCAACGAGAATGTTTATAACTTCTCCAAATTGATCATTAAGCAGATTATATCTATTGAAGATTGGGGTATTTCCATAATGAAGGACATGCAGATCAGCCTGAATAAAGTCCCTATGAATTTTACTTATTGGGACTATTAATGCTTTTGATAAAGTCGTCTACTATAATAATTAGCGACATAAGCATACTTGATTTATTAAAATTTGCGCAAAGATATTTGCGGAATCCATCCCTAATTGGTTCTTGAACTGGTGGTCATATCACGGTCCAACAACAAAGATTCTGCCTGATTCATTTCTTCAATTATATAAAGGATGGGTTAAGGTTTCACCAAATCTTAACGAGTTATATCATGCAGATCATATTTGCTAAATTGAACAAATTTATTTTTTCATTGAAAATCTATTCCATAGATTCATAAATGGACCCCAGAAGTGGGATTCACCGAAAAGCAAATTCCTTGTTTATATAGAACCTTTCATAATAATTTTGGGACAAATTGATAAAAAAAAGATCTCAAGACGAAGTCTCTATATGGACAAGAACTGTTGGATCTAATTGCAAGAAAGATCCAAGAATAATGTATTTCTTCTCACAAGGAGATCATTGCCGACAGCTCAGTTAGGCACATTGCAAGAAAAATTTCCATTCAAGATGAAAATAAAGAAGAAATAATTAATAATTATCTAGACGAAGTCAGGAGGAATCTACTACTCAATATTAATCAATCCGAAAAATCAGATACTTCTATGAGAAATGAGACGAGCGATGATATCTCAGAAGATACTCAAGAAGCTCAGCCTGGTGAGTCAGCTAAACCCATTTCAGAAGATACGCTGAAAAAAGGTGAAAGATTTCCTCCGAGAACTAAAGAAAAAGGACTAGCTGTGAAGCTTATCTCCAACAGTAAAAGTCACTATCAACAGTAGATACACTGTTGATTAACAGTAGAAACATGTTACTGTAGATAAGGGACCCACTTATAAGGGACCCGCCATTACTGTATAAATAAGTTTAGTTTTAGTTTGAGGAAGCTAGTTGAAAAACCCTCTATCTCTTTAGAACTCTCTCTTGTAAAGCTCTCTTTTGTAAAGTTTGAAGTTCACCGGAATACTTACCAGAGTTTATAAAGTGTATAGTTCTCTTCTAAGCCTTGAAGTCGGCCACCTTTTTCAAGGTACTATTTTATTTCTGTTTTAATCTTTTGGTATTATTTCTCAGATCTAAGTCGTGACCATGTCCGGCTAAAACTTCCTATCTATGTCGGATAAATAACTTCGCCTTTGTATCTATCATGAAAGATCTAGATTTTATCAAAATATAAATAAATTTATATATGGTTTTATTGACTTGGTTCTAAGATGGTGGTACAGTCAGATTCGATATTATTTTCATTGGTTTTGTCTTAGTGACTCCGTCTAGCCAGCCGTGGTTCTAAGCTTGTTAAAGGAGAAAAGGGCGCCATATACCCAGTTAGAACTACACATGGTCTCAATGAAAATACGTATTAAATCTTGGCAGTCCCCTTGCTTGGGTAAAAGGATGAGATCTTTCCATACAGTCATAAAACCATATAAACATTGGTATATATTTCAATTCGATTTTGAAATCAGATGTTAGCAAGCTTGATTAAAGATGACCGCGCAGACTATTGCCCGTCTTTTGAAATCCCGCAACTATTGTTTCAACAACTTGTTTCAACAACAACAACAACTTCTACAACATCATACAACAACAACTTGTTACAACAACATCAACAACTTGTTTCAACAACAACTTGTTACAACAACACCAACACCAACAACTTGTTTCAACAACAACAACTTGTTACAACAACAACAACAACAAATCTTTTTACTGGCCAACTTCGACCCTGGCAGCAATAAGAGCAGGTATTATAAGTCTATTTTCTATGCTAATAACATTTTAAAATTTAATATATAATTTAATAATATGTGCTCCACTATTCTTCATATATAAATTCACTTGTATTTTATTAGAGGCTTATTTTATTAAATTAGTCTTATTAGTTATGTTTTAAAATATTATGTTTGAATATTACTATCTTATGCATTTATTTAGTGATAAAATAATGTTAAAAAACAGCGAAAAAAATCTCTGGCCAACTTCGATGCTGGCAGCAATAAGAGCAGGTATTATAAGTCTTCTTTTTATGCCAATAATATTTAAATATTTAATATATAATTTAATAATATATGTTCCACTATTCTTTATATATAAATTCACTTGTAGTTTATTAGAGGTTTATTTTATTAAATTAGTCTTATTAGCTATGTTTTAAAATATTATGTTTGAATATTACTATCTTATACATTTATTTAGTGATAAAATAATATTAAACAACAACAGCAACAGCAACAACAACAACAACAAATCTTTTTACTGGCCAACTTCGACGCTGGCAGCAATAAGAGCAGGTATTATAAGTCTTCTTTTTATGCCAATAATATTTAAATATTTAATATATAATTTAATAATATGTGTTCCAGTATTCTTTGTATATAAATTTACTTGTATTTTATTAGAGGTTTATTTTATTAAATTAGTCTTACTAGTTATGTTTTAAAATATTAAGTTTGAATATTACTATCTTATGCATTTATTTAGTGATAAAATAACATTAAAAACAAGATATATTTTTTATTTGATAAAATATATAATAGAAAAGAAAATTTTATTTTTATAGTAAGCAAAAATTAAAATGAGGTAGTAATAAAATTGGTTTCAAAATAGATATAAAAATATAGAAAATGAAACAAAACATGAAAGAGAAAAGGGAAGAAAGAGAAAAAATGGTTAAGGAAAAGTTGAATTGACATCATGTATCACATTAAAATGAATATAAAAGTACTCTCACACAAATATGAGTTGGTGTGCCTCATCCATAGTAAAATCTCACCTAAAAATGATCAATAAAAGTGAAGGATAATATAATTGGTGGCGGTGTACTGTCACTGTATATACCCTTTAATCTAGATAACTTTTTTTCCTATATATCTCTTCATTCGTTTTAGTTAAAACATTGATTTTACTCCCCACATAACCATCATCAAAATTTTATAAAGTTGCTTTATTCTCATCATATTCCTTTTTCATCATTTCAGTAAAGTAAAGCATGATCGATTATTAAAATCTTGGCATATTAGTGAGTTAGCCATCAATATTTGTTTGAATTCAATGTTTTGCTGGCCATGACGATGTCAATTTCATTTGCGAACCAACTTCACATATCTCAAGAAAACATTATGTATCAGGTAACTTGCCAAATTCAGTTTGTTTGATTTCAGTAATTACTACCTATCTAGTTTATATTAAGTGAATTTTTGAGATTTTTTTATAGTCCAGGTAAGTGTATTTTGTTGAGACTTTGTTCATATTTGTCTTTTATTTAATAAGGTTCTTTACTACTTCATATTTTTTAAGAAAATAATTTGAGAATAATAAAAAAAGACAATAATAGAAAGTAACCTTTTATTTATGTTCTAAGAAAAATTCTTAAAGAGTATGTCATACCCCAACAATTCACTAACGAAGTAGTTTATACAAGAATAAGTTAATGAGAAGATAAATTATTAATATGATGGATAAAACAATGCCATATAATAAAAATAACTATTTTGGATATTTTCCTTTTTACTGAACTACTGGAAATGTATGATAATAAAGAAAAGGCTTAATACACCAATGATTACTTAAATTTTCAACAAATTTCATTTTGACATTCTAATTACTACTTGTTTTAATAGAATACCTGAACACATGATAGAATATTTGTGTTAGACACTTTCAATTCAATTTTGAAATTTTATCGTATATGTGTGTATTGTGTTTTATCTAGGATGCTACATGAGAGAGTGGCTCATCTAATTGCTCAAAATCAGACAAATTTTATGAAAGGAAAGAATATTGTGGAAAATATTTTACTGACTCATATAAATTAAATCTTAAGAGAAATCAGGTTGAGAACCAAATTTGCTAATGTAGTTATAAAGGTAGATATGACAAAACTTTTATGTTGAGAAAAAAAAATATTTGTGATGAGATTATAATAGATCTGATTTATAGATTGATGTCGAATAATTGATATTATTTCTTATAAATGGATAATTCGTGATTTTTTCAAAGTAGGGAGCTTCATTGTCTATTCTTGCACTATTAACAAGTTTGAATGGAAGGATGAATTTCATAGGGTATGACCAGTCTAAATGGAGTCATGTTATCAATCATCTGACTTATTCAGATTATACTATTTTATTTGCATCAACAGATAAGAGATCTACGAATCAAATTATGAAAGATCTAAAAATTATTAATCAATTTCATGGCAATTGATTAATTTAAAGAAGAGTGTTTTTTAAGTTCATGAAAAAGTAACACTTCATATTTTCACCAAAAATATCATTTACACCCATAAGTTCATATTATTATTTTAGCATATTTTTAAATTCAAATATGGGTTGAAAATATCATTCATGATTTTCTAAAATCTGCCAATATCCTGATTTTAAATCAAATTTTGAAAATATATTGGCATCAAATAATCTAAATAGTAAATCTCTTTTATTTGGAATAGGATATCTAATCCATTTTAAAAATTTATTTAAAAGTTTATAGTTGATGACCAACCTGGGGACACTTCATTCTTTCTCAGCAGCATTGTTAACATAAAATGCAGTATAAGACCAATGTGATTTTGAAGGTTTTATCAAACCCTTTTGTAATAAATTATCAATTTCCTTTTTGCAAAATTCTACCAATTCGATGTTCATCTTGGAAGGACGGGATTTAGTAGGAATATCATACTCACAGAAATCATCTTCATATGGAAGAATAACAATATGCTTTTTCTGATTCCAAAAAGTACTGGGATGATCAGCACAAATATCAATAGCAATTTGTTTAGAAATTAATTTAATTTTTTTCTGTACTTTGGTGGATTTCAAAGTTTCAAATATATTTATGCTAAACAATTCAAGTTGCAGAGAATCAACATGCATTTGTTTCATTTCAATTAAAACATTTATATCACGAGAAATAGGGTTAGTGATAAAAGTATAACTAATATCTCTATCTTCATAAGTAGCCGAAAAACTAATGATAGCCAGATCTAAGGTCTATCTTAGAAAAACAAGTGGCACCCTGAAGCTGGTCGAAAAGATCATAAATTCTTGGAAGAGGGTACTTATTCTTGATATTAACCTTGTTCAACTGACGTTAATCTATGCACATTCTAAGAGAACCATTTTTCTTCCTCACAAATAAAATAGGAGTACCCTAAGGTGAGACACTTGGTAGAATGAAACCTTTCTCAAGAAGGTCTGTCAACTTTTCTTTTAACTCTTTCAACTCAACTGGAATCATTTTGTACGGAGGAATAGAGATAGGAAGAGTATCAAGTAGAATATCTGTACCGAAGTCTATTTCTCTCTCAGGAGTGACTCTGGGAACTGACTGAATAGGTAGTGTCTCAACACTAGAGTCATTATATGAGTAGGGTGATGGAACTATCCGAAAATAATTATGAGCATGGGAAAGCTAAGTTTATAGATGGCCTTCCCTCTTTGTTTGCCGAGCGTGTTAAAAGGATTCTGAGAAATGAACTTGGAGAAATCCCGTATAAAGATTATACTTATGGTAAGCTAATAGGAGTTTGTACTTAGGAAGGTATAAATTTGTGCAATGAATTAAAGCTCTCCAGACAACTTAAGATTGACAAGCTCCAGGAAAGATCTCAGATAGGAGACTTTTGTACCCAGTTCAATTTACCTGATGTTCCGGCTAATAGCAGGAAGAAGCATAGGGATTCTAGCGATTCTAGGAACCCTGATAAATATTATAGGAAGAAGAGGTCTAGATATAGATCTAAGGAGGAGCGAGACACTAGAAGAGCCTCTCGTAAGTCTAATAGATTTACCAAGAGTAGGTGTAAACGAGAGCTCGCCAAGATTAGATGTTATAAGTGTGGCAATTTCGGGCATATAACACCAAATTGTAAGCTAGAAAAGCTGAAGACTTTAGAATTAGATGAGGAAATTCATGATAAGGTTTATAGTTTCTTATACACTTTGGTTCCGAGTCTGATTATGCTTCTGATTCAGGTTCTGAAGAAGAGATTGATTTGCCTGATTTATCTGATAATAATCATCAGCATGTTAATATAAATGCTTGCAATAATTGTCACGGTGATATTTGCTTTTGTGAATATGATGAGTTTTATAAATTACAATCACAATTTGAAGATTTAAATTTGAATACTATTACTTTTGATAATGTAATAAAACTTTTGAAGGAAGTTACTGATAACAATCTTCGTGAAAAAATTATTCAATTAGCTATTAGTAATTCTGCTAGTTCAAGTTTTGAAAAAAATTCAGAAAAACCAAAGAATGATTTTGAATTTGAATATTTTGCACCTTCTTCTTTGTCTGAAATTAACAGCATACTCAATAAACAAACTATTTCTACAAGAGATTCTTCTTTTGATGATTTAAAAAATGAGATCAAATCTATTAAACATAATCAATTGATTTGTGATCATCGTCTCACTCAGATAGAAACTGTTAATAACAAAGGGAAAAATATTGCTGAAGAAAATACTCTTGTAAAATCTTTTAACCTTGATCCTAAATAAGGCATGTTTTTAGGAATGATGCAAATAGTTACTGCTCATAAATGATATGTTAAATGCACCATATTGACTAATAATAGCTTCTCTATAACTGATGTTGCTAGGATTGATAGTGGAGCCGATGTTAGTAGTATTCAAGAAGGTCTTGTACCTACTAAGTATTTTGAAAAAACTACTCATATGGTTAAATTTGCATCTGGACATGCTTTAGATATAAAGTATAAATTGCCTAATACTCGCATTTGCCAGAATAAAGTTTGCATTCCACATTTCTTTTTCTTGGTTAAAAATCCGTTATACCCTCCAATTATACTTGGAACCCCTTTTATAAATGCTATTTATCCTTTTACTAGCATAAATGCTAAAGGT
>NW_006239116.1:580062-580336 GCF_000226075.1 Solanum tuberosum | reverse complement strand
ATAAATATATTTGATACTTTGAAATCCACCAAAGTACAGAAAAAAATTAAATTAATTTCTAAACAAATTGCTATTGATATTTGTGCTGATCATCCCAGTACTTTTTGGAATCAGAAAAAGCATATTGTTACTCTTCCATATGTAGATGATTTCTCTGAGAATGATATTCCTACTAAATCCTGTCCTTGCCAGATGAACATCGAATTGGTAGAATTTTGCAAAAAGGAAATTGATAATTTATTACAAAAGGGTTTGATAAAACCTTCAAAATCAC